>NW_025727396.1:16391080-16514656 GCF_021461385.2 Schistocerca piceifrons | reverse complement strand
TTGAGGTTTACTGTATTCCTTGGACCTTCTTATTGACGAAGAAACACAGAAATTGCCTCGGAATTAAATACAAAACGCACAATGCCGACTTAAGGACAAGAAGACTAACTCCTTTTACTGACTATGCTTTGAACCACTCCTGTGAGACTAGTTATAGATTGCGATGCTTCACTTCTGGTTTACTGTATCCCTCTGACCTTCTTATTGACGATGAAACACAGAAATCGCATCGGAATTAAATACAAATGGCACAAAGCCGACTTAAGGATAAGAAGACTGACTCTTCTTACTTACTTTGTTATGAACCATTCCTGTGACACTAGTTATAGATTCCGATGCTTCACTTCAGGTTTACTGTATCCCTTGGACCGTCTTATTTGCAATGAAACACAGAAATTGCATCGGAATTAAATACAAAAGGCACAGTGCCGACTTAAGTACAAGAAACGTACTCTTCCTGATGTCTATGTTTTGAACCATTCCTGTGTCACTAGTTATAGATTACGATGCCTCACTTCAGGTTTACTGTATTCCTTGGACCTTCTAGTTGGCGATGAAATACAGAAATTGCATCGGAATTTAACACTAAAGGCACAATGCCGATTTACGTACAAGGAATACTGACTCTTCTTACTGTCTATGTTTTAACCATTCCTGTGACACTTGTTATAGATTCCGACGCTTCACTCCAGGTTTACTGTTTCCCTTGGACCTACTTATTGACGATGAAACACAGAAATTGCATCGGAATTAAATACAAAAGGCACATGAAGACCGACACTTCCTACTGGCTATGATTTGAACCATTTCTGTGACACTAGTTATAGATTCCGATGCTTCATTTGAGGTTTACTGTATCCCTTGGAGCTTCGTATTGACGATGAAACACAGAAATTGCATCGGAATTAAATGCAAAAGGCACAATGCCGACTTAAGTACAAGAAGACTGCCTCATCTTACTGTCTATGTTCTGAACCATTCCTGTGACACTAGTTATAGATTCCGACGCTTCACTCCAGGTTTACTGTATCCCTCGGACCTTCTTATTGACGATGAAGCACAGAAATTGCATCGGAATTAAATACAAAAGGCACAATGCCGACTTAAGTACATGACGACCCGACTCTTCCGACTGACTATGTTTTGAACCATTGCTGTGACACTAGTTATAGATTCTGATGCTTCACTTGAGGTTTACTGTAGGCCTTGGACCTTCTTATTGACGATGAAACACAGAAATTGCATCGGAATTAAATACAAAAGGCACAATGCCGACTTGAGTACAAGAAGACTGACTCATCTTACTGTCTATGTTCTGAACCATTCCTGTGACACTAGTTATAGTTTCCGATGCTTCACTTCAGGTTTACTGTATCCCTTGGACCTTCTTATTGACGATGAAATACAGAAATCGCATCGGAATTAACACAATAGGCACACTGCCAACTTAAGTACAAAAAGATTGACTCCTCTTACTGACTAAGTTTTCAACCATTCCTGTGACACTACTTATAGATTCCGATGCTTCACTTCAGGTTTACTGTACCCCTATGACCTACTTTTTGACGATGAAACACAGAAATTGCATCATAATTAAATAGAAGAGGCACAATGCCGACTTAAGTACAAGAAGACTGACTCTTCCTAATGTCTATGTTTTGAACCATTCCTGTGACACTAGTTATAGATTCCGATGCTTCACTTCAGGTTTACTGTATCCCTTGGACCTTCTTATTGACGATGAAACACAGAAATTGCCTCGGAATTAAATACAAAAGGCAACAATGCCGACTTATGTACAAGAAGACTGACTCATTTTACTGACTATCCTTTGAACCATTCCTGTGAGACTAGTTATAGATTGCGATGCTTCCCTTCAGGTTTACCGTATCCGTCTGACCTTTTTATTGACGATGAAACACAGAAATTGCATCGGAATTAAATTGAAAAGGCACAATGTCGACTTGAGTACAAGAAGACTGACTCGTCTTACTTCCTATGTCTTGAACCATTCCTGTGACACTAGTTATAGATTCCGATGCTTCACTTGAGGTTTACTGTATCCCTTGGACCTTGTTGTTCACGACGTAACACAGAAATTGCATCGGAATTAAATAGAAAAGTCACAATGCCGACTTAAGTACAAGAAGACTGACTCTTCTTACTGACTATGTTTAGAACGATTCCTGTGACACTAGCTATAGATTCCGATGCTTCATCTCAGGTTTACTGTATCCCTCTGACCTTCTTATTGACGATGAAACACAGAAATTGCGTCGGAATTAAATACAAATTGCACAAAGCCGACTTAAGTACAAGAAGACTGACTCTTCTTACTGTCTATGTTTTGAACCATTTCAGTGACACTAGTTATAGATTCCGATGCTACACTCCAGGTTTACTGTATCCCTTGGACCTTGTTATTGACGATGAAACACAGAAATTGCATCGGGATAAAATAGAAAAGGCACAATGCCAACTTAAGTACAAGAAGACTGTCTCTTCTTACTGTCTATGTTTTGAACCATTCCTGTGACACTAGTTATAAATTCCGATGCTTCACCTCAGGTGTACTGTATCCCTTGGACCTTCTTATTGACGATGAAGCACAGAAATTGCATCGGAATTAAATAGAAAAGGCCAAATTCCGACTTAAGTACACGAAGACTGACACTTCTTACTGTCTATGATTTGAACCATTTTTGTGACACTAGTTATAGGTTCCGATGCTACACTCCAGGCTTACTATATCCCATGGGCCATCTTATTGACAATGAAACACAGAAACTGCATCGGAATATCATACAAGAGGCACAATGCAGACTTAAGGATAAGAAGACAGACTCTTCTTACTTACTTTGTTTTGAACCATTCCTGTGACACTAGTTATAGATTCCTATGCTTCACTTCAGGTTTACTGTATCCCTTGGACCGTCTTATTTGCAATGAAACACAGAAATTGCATCGGAATTAAATACAAAAGGCACAGTGCCGACTTAAGTACAAGAAGACTGACTCTTCCTAATGTCTATGTTTTGAACCATTCCTGTGTCACTAGTTATAGATTTCGATGCTTCACTTCAGGTTTACTGTATCCCTTGGACCTTCTTATTGACGATAAAACACAGAAATTGCATCGGAATTATATACAAAAGGCACAATGCCGAATTAAGTACATGAAGACCAACTCTTCCTACTGACTATGTTTGAACCGTTCCTGTGACACTAGTTATAGATTCCGATGCTTCACTCGAGGTTTACTGTATTCCTTGGACCTTCTTATTAACGATGAAACACAGAAGTTGCATCGGAATTTAATACCAAGGGAACAATGCCGATTTAAGTACAAGGAAGACTGATTCTTCTTACTGTCTATGTTTTAACCATTCTTGTGACACTAGTTATAGATTCCGACACTTCACTCCAGGTTTACTGTGTCCCTTGGACCTTCTTATTGACGATGAAACACAGAAATTGCATCGGAATTAAATACAAAAGGCACAATGAGGACTTAAGTACATGAAGACCGACACTTCCTACTGACTATGGTTTGAAACCATTCCTGTGACACTAGTCATAGATTCCGATGCTTCACTTGAGGTTTACTGTATCGCTTGGACCTTCTTATTGACGATGAAACGCAGAAATTGCATCGGAATTAAATACAATAGGCACAATGCCGACTTAAGTACATGAAGACCGACACTTCCTACTGACTATGATTTGAACCATTCCTGTGACACTAGTTATAGATTCCGATGAGTCACTTGAGGTTTACTGATCCCTTGGACCTTCTTATTGACGATGAAACACAGAAATTGCATCGGAATTAAATGCAAAAGTCACAATGAAGACTTAAGTACAAGAAGACTGACTCATCTTACTGTCTATGTTCTGAACCATTCCTGTGACACTAGTTATAGATTCCGACGCTTCACTCCAGGTTTACTGTATCCCTCGGACCTTCTTATTGACGATGAAGCACAGAAATTGCATCGGAATTAAATACAAAAGGCACAATGCTGACTTAAGTACAAGAAGAGTGACTCCTTTTACTGACTATGTTTTGAACCATTCCTGTGAGACTAGTTATAGATTGCGATGCTTCCCTTCAGGTTTACTGTATGACTCTGACCTTCTTATTGACGATGAAACACAGAAATCGCATCGGAATTAAATACAAAAGGCACAATGCCGACTTAAGTACATGAAGAACGACACTTCCTACTGACTATGATTTGAACCATTCCTGTGACACTAGTTATAGATTTCGATGCGTCACTTCAGGTTTACTGTATCCCTCTGACCTTGTTATTGACGATGAAACACAGGAATTGCATCGGAATTAAATACAAGAGGGACAATGCCGAGTTAAGTACAAGAAGACTGACTCTTCTTACTGACTATGATTCCTACTATTCCTGTGAGACTAGTTATAGATAGTGATGCTTCCCTTCAGGTTTACTGTGTCCCTCTGACCTTCTTATTGACGATGAAACACAGAAATTGCATCGGAATTAAATACAAAAGGCACAATGCCGACTTAAGTACATGAAGACCGACACTTCCTACTGACTATGATTTGAACCACTCCTGTGACACTAGTTATGGATTCCGATGCGTCACTTCAGGTTTACTGTATCCCTCTGACCTTCTTATTGACGGTGAAACACAGAAATTGCATCGGAATTAAATACAAGAGGCACAATGCCGACATAATTACAAGAAGACTGACTCTTTTTACTGACTATGATTTGAACCATTCCTGTGAGACTGGTAATAGATTGCGATGCATCCCTTCAGGTTTACTTTATCCCTCTGACCTTCTTATTGACGATGAAACACAAAAATTGCATCTGAATTAAATACAAAAGCCACAATGCCGACTTAAGTACAAGAAGACCGACACTTCCAACTGACTATGATTTGAAACCATTCCTGTGACACTAGTTATAGGTTCCGATGCTTCACTTGAGGTTTACTGTATCCCTTGGACCTTCTTATTGACGATGAAACACAGAAATTGCCTGGGAATGAAATACAAAAGGCAGAATGCCGACTTAAGTACAAGAAGACTGACTCCTTTTACTGACTATGTTTTGAAACATTCCTGTGAGACTAGTCATAGATTCCGATGCTTCACTTCAGGTTTACTCTATCCCTCTGACCTTCTTATTGACGATGAAACACAGAAATTGTATCGGAATTAAATACAAAAGGCACAATGCCGACTTACGTACATGAAGACCGACACTTCCTACTGACTATGATTTGAACCACTCCTGTGACACTAGTTATGGATTCCGATGCGTCACTTCAGGTTTACTGTATCCCTCTGACCTTCTTATTGACGATGAAACACAGAAATTGCATCGGAATTAAATACAAGAGGCACATTGCCGACTTAAGTACAAGAAGACTGACTCTTCTTACTGACTATGATTTGAACCATTCCTGTGAGACTAGTTATAGATTCCGATGCTTCACTTGAGGTTTACTGTATCCCTTGGACCTTCTTATTGACGATGAAGCACAGAAATTGCATCGGAATTAAATACAAAAGGCACAATGCCGACATAAGTACAAGAAGACTGACTCATCTTACTGTCTATGATCTGAACCATTCCTGTGACACTAGTTATAGATTCCGATGCTTCACTTCAGGTTTACTGTTTCCCTTGGACCTTCTTATTGACGATGAAATACAGAAATCGCATCGGAATTAACACAATAGGAACACTGCCGACTTAAGTACAAAAAGACTGACTCCTCTTACTGACTTTGTTTGAACCATTCCTGTGACACTAGTTATAGATTCCGATCCTTCACTTCAGGTTTACTGTATCCCTCTGACGTTCTTATTGACGATGAAACACAGAAATTGCATCGGAGTTAAATACAAATTGCACAATGCCGACATAAGTTCAAGAAGACTGACTCTTCTTACTCTCTATATTTTGAACAATTCCAGTGACACAAGTTATAGATTCTGATGCTTCATTTCAAGTTTACTGTATTCCTTGGACTTTCCTATTGACGATGAAACACAGATATTGCATCGGAATTAAATAGAAAATGCACAATGTCGACTTAAGTACAAGAAGACTGACTCGTCTTACTTCCTATGTCTTGAACCATTCCTGTGACACTAGTTATAGATTCCGATGCTTCACTTGAGGTTTACTGTATCCCTTGGACCTTGTTATTGACGACGTAACACAGAAATTGCATCGGAATTAAATACAAAAGTCACAATGCCGACTTAAGTACAAGAAGACTGACTCTTCTTACTGACTATGATTCCTACTATTCCTGTGAGACTAGTTATAGATTGTGATGCTTCCCTTCAGGTTTACTGTACCCTCTGACCTTCTTATTGACGATGAAACACAGAAATTGCATCGGAATTAAATACAAAAGGCACAAAGCCGACTTAAGTACATGAAGACCGACACTTCCTACTGACTATGATTTGAACCATTCCTGTGACACTAGTTATAGATTCCGATGCTTCACTTGAGGTTTACTGTATTCCTTGAACCTTCTTATTGACGATGAAACACAGAAATTGCCTCGGAATTAAATACAAAACGCACAATGCCGACTTAAGGACAAGAAGACTAACTCCTTTTACTGACTATGTTTTGAACCACTCCTGTGAGACTAGTTATAGATTGCGATGCTTCACTTCTGGTTTACTGTATCCCTCTGACCTTCTTATTGACGATGAAACACAGAAATCGCATCGGAATTAAATACAAATGGCACAAAGCCGACTTAAGGATAAGAAGACTGACTCTTCTTACTTACTTTGTTATGAACCATTCCTGTGACACTAGTTATAGATTCCGATGCTTCACTTCAGGTTTACTGTATCCCTTGGACCGTCTTATTTGCAATGAAACACAGAAATTGCATCGGAATTAAATACAAAAGGCACAGTGCCGACTTAAGTACAAGTAACGTACTCTTCCTGATGTCTATGTTTTGAACCATTCCTGTGTCACTAGTTATAGATTACGATGCCTCACTTCAGGTTTACTGTATTCCTTGGACCTTCTTGTTGACGATGAAATACAGAAATTGCATCGGAATTTAACACTAAAGGCACAATGCCGATTTACGTACAAGGAATACTGACTCTTCTTACTGTCTATGTTTTAACCATTCCTGTGACACTTGTTATAGATTCCGACGCTTCACTCCAGGTTTACTGTTTCCCTTGGACCTACTAATTGACTTTGAAACACAGAAATTGCATCGGAATTAAATACAAAAGGCACATTGCCGACTTTAGTACATGAAGACCGACACTTCCTACTGGCTATGATTTGAACCATTCCTGTGACACTAGTTATAGATTCCGATGCTTCATTTGAGGTTTACTGTATCCCTTGGAGCTTCGTATTGACGATGAAACACAGAAATTGCATCGGAATTAAATGCAAAAGGCACAATGCCGACTTAAGTACAAGAAGACTGCCTCATCTTACTGTCTATGTTCTGAACCATTCCTGTGACACTAGTTATAGATTCCGACGCTTCACTCCAGGTTTACTGTATCCCTCGGACCTTCTTATTGACGATGAAGCACAGAAATTGCATCGGAATTAAATACAAAAGGCACAATGCCGACTTAAGTACATGACGACCGACTCTTCCGACTGACTGTGTTTTGAACCATTGCTGTGACACTAGTTATAGATTCCGATGCTTCACTTGAGGTTTACTGTAGGCCTTGGACCTTCTTATTGACGATGAAACACAGAAATTGCATCGGAATTAAATACAAAAGGCACAATGCCGACATGAGTACAAGAAGACTGACTCATCTTACTGTCTATGTTCTGAACAATTCCTGTGACACTAGTTATAGTTTCCGATGCTTCACTTCAGGTTTACTGTATCCCTTGGACCTTCTTATTGACGATGAAATACAGAAATCGCATCGGAATTAACACAATAGGCACACTGCCAACTTAAGTACAAAAAGATTGACTCCTCTTACTGACTAAGTTTTGAACCATTCCTGTGACACTACTTATAGATTCCGATGCTTCACTTCAGGTTTACTGTACCCCTATGACCTACTTTTTGACGATGAAACACAGAAATTGCATCATAATTAAATAGAAGAGGCACAATGCCGACTTAAGTACAAGAAGACTGACTCTTCCTAATGTCTATGTTTTGAACCATTCCTGTGACACTAGTTATAGATTCCGATGCTTCACTTCAGGTTTACAGTATCCCTTGGACCTTCTTATTGACGATGAAACACAGAAATTGCCTAGGAATTAAATACAAAAGGCACAATGCCGACTTAAGTACAAGAAGACTGACTCCTTTTACTGACAATGTTTTGAACCATTCCTGAGAGACTAGTTATAGATTGCGATGCTTCCCTTCAGGTTTACTGTATCCCTCTGACCTTCTTATTGACGATGAAACACAGAAATTGCATCGGAATTAAATACAAAAGGCACAATGCCGACTTAAGTACATGAAGACCGACACTACCTACTGACTATGATTTGAACCACTCCTGTGACACTAGTTATGGATTCCGATGCGTCACTTCAGGTTTACTGTATCCCTCTGACCTTCTTATTGACGGTGAAACACAGAAATTGCATCGGAATTAAATACAAGAGGCACAATGCCGACATAATTACAAGAAGACTGACTCTTTTTACTGACTATGATTTGAACCATTCCTGTGAGACTGGTAATAGATTGCGATGCATCCCTTCAGGTTTACTTTATCCCTCTGACCTTCTTATTGACGATGAAACACAGAAATTGCATCTGAATTAAATACAAAAGCCACAATGCCGACTTAAGTACAAGAAGACCGACACTTCCAACTGACTATGATTTGAACCATTCCTGTGACACTAGTTATAGGTTCCGATGCTTCTCTTGAGGTTTACTGTATCCCTTGGACCTTCTTATTGACGATGAAACACAGAAATTGCCTGGGAATGAAATACAAAAGGCAGAATGCCGACTTAAGTACAAGAAGACTGACTCCTTTTACTGACTATGTTTTGAAAAATTCCTGTGAGACTAGTCATAGATTCCGATGCTTCACTTCAGGTTTACTCTATCCCTCTGACCTTCTTATTGACGATGAAACACAGAAATTGTATCGGAATTAAATACAAAAGGCACAATGCCGACTTACGTACATGAAGACCGACACTTCCTACTGACTATGATTTGAACCACTCCTGTGACACTAGTTATGGATTCCGATGCGTCACTTCAGGTTTACTGTATCCCTCTGACCTTCTTATTGACGATGAAACACAGAAATTGCATCGGAATTAAATACAAGAGGCACAATGCCGACTTAAGTACAAGAAGACTGACTCTTCTTACTGACTATGATTTGAACCATTCCTGTGAGACTAGTTATAGATTCCGATGCTTCACTTGAGGTTTACTGTATCCCTTGGACCTTCTTATTGACGATGAGGCACAGAAATTGCATCGGAATTAAATACAAAAGGCACAATGCCGACATAAGTACAAGAAGACTGACTCATCTTACTGTCTATGATCTGAACCATTCCTGTGACACTAGTTATAGATTCCGATGCTTCACTTCAGGTTTACTGTTTCCCTTGGACCTTCTTATTGACGATGAAATACAGAAATCGCATCGGAATTAACACAATAGGAACACTGCCGACTTAAGTACAAAAAGACTGACTCCACTTACTGACTTTGTTTGAACCATTCCTGTGACACTAGTTATAGATTCCGATCCTTCACTTCAGGTTTACTGTATCCCTCTGACGTTCTTATTGACGATGAAACACAGAAATTGCATCGGAGTTAAATACAAATTGCACAATGCCGACATAAGTTCAAGAAGACTGACTCTTCTTACTCTCTATATTTTGAACAATTCCAGTGACACGAGTTATAGATTCTGATGCTTCATTTCAAG
The DNA here is from genome assembly GCF_021461385.2 of Schistocerca piceifrons. Lineage (NCBI taxonomy): Eukaryota > Metazoa > Arthropoda > Insecta > Orthoptera > Acrididae > Schistocerca > Schistocerca piceifrons. The sequence goes on along the minus strand of NW_025727396.1, from coordinate 16,504,698 downwards.
TTTACTGTATTCCTTGGACTTTCCTATTGACGATGAAACACAGATATTGCATCGGAATTAAATAGAAAATGCACAATGTCGACTTAAGTACAAGAAGACTGACTCGTCTTACTTCCTATGTCTTGAACCATTCCTGTGACACTAGTTATAGATTCCGATGCTTCACTTGAGGTTTACTGTATCCCTTGGACCTTGTTATTGACGACGTAACACAGAAATTGCATCGGAATTAAATACAAAAGTCACAATGCCGACTTAAGTACAAGAAGACTGACTCTTCTTACTGACTATGATTCCTACTATTCCTGTGAGACTAGTTATAGATTGTGATGCTTCCCTTCAGGTTTACTGTATCCCTCTGACCTTCTTATTGACGATGAAACACAGAAATTGCATCGGAATTAAATACAAAAGGCACAAAGCCGACTTAAGTACATGAAGACCGACACTTCCTACTGACTATGATTTGAACCATTCCTGTGACACTAGTTATAGATTCCGATGCTTCACTTGAGGTTTACTGTATTCCTTGGACCTTCTTATTGACGATGAAACACAGAAATTGCCTGGGAATTAAATACAAAACGCACAATGCCGACTTAAGGACAAGAAGACTAACTCCTTTTACTGACTATGTTTTGAACCACTCCTGTGAGACTAGTTATAGATTGCGATGCTTCACTTCTGGTTTACTGTATCCCTCTGACCTTCTTATTGACGATGAAACACAGAAATCGCATCGGAATTAAATACAAATGGCACAAAGCCGACTTAAGGATAAGAAGACTGACTCTTCTTACTTACTTTGTTATGAACCATTCCTGTGACACTAGTTATAGATTCCGATGCTTCACTTCAGGTTTACTGTATCCCTTGGACCGTCTTATTTGCAATGAAACACAGAAATTGCATCGGAATTAAATACAAAAGGCACAGTGCCGACTTAAGTACAAGAAACGTACTCTTCCTGATGTCTATGTTTTGAACCATTCCTGTGTCACTAGTTATAGATTACGATGCCTCACTTCAGGTTTACTGTATTCCTTGGACCTTCTTGTTGGCGATGAAATACAGAAATTGCATCGGAATTTAACACTAAAGGCACAATGCCGATTTACGTACAAGGAATACTGACTCTTCTTACTGTCTATGTTTTAACCATTCCTGTGACACTTGTTATAGATTCCGACGCTTCACTCCAGGTTTACTGTTTCCCTTGGACCTACTTATTGACGATGAAACACAGAAATTGCATCGGAATTAAATACAAAAGGCACATTGCCGACTTTAGTACATGAAGACCGACACTTCCTACTGGCTATGATTTGAACCATTTCTGTGACACTAGTTATAGATTCCGATGCTTCATTTGAGGTTTACTGTATCCCTTGGAGCTTCGTATTGACGATGAAACACAGAAATTGCATCGGACTTAAATGCAAAAGGCACAATGCCGACTTAAGTACAAGAAGACTGCCTCATCTTACTGTCTATGTTCTGAACCATTCCTGTGACACTAGTTATAGATTCCGACGCTTCACTCCAGGTTTACTGTATCCCTCGGACCTTCTTATTGACGATGAAGCACAGAAATTGCATCGGAATTAAATACAAAAGGCACAATGCCGACTTAAGTACATGACGACCGACTCTTCCGACTGACTATGTTTTGAACCATTGCTGTGACACTAGTTATAGATTCCGATGCTTCACTTGAGGTTTACTGTAGGCCTTGGACCTTCTTATTGACGATGAAACACAGAAATTGCATCGGAATTAAATACAAAAGGCACAATGCCGACTTGAGTACAAGAAGACTGACTCATCTTACTGTCTATGTTCTGAACCATTCCTGTGACACTAGTTATAGTTTCCGATGCTTCACTTCAGGTTTACTGTATCCCTTGGACCTTCTTATTGACGATGAAATACAGAAATCGCATCGGAATTAACACAATAGGCACACTGCCAACTTAAGTACAAAAAGATTGACTCCTCTTACTGACTAAGTTTTGAACCATTCCTGTGACACTACTTATAGATTCCGATGCTTCACTTCAGGTTTACTGTACCCCTATGACCTACTTTTTGACGATGAAACACAGAAATTGCATCATAATTAAATAGAAGAGGCACAATGCCGACTTAAGTACAAGAAGACTGACTCTTCCTAATGTCTATGTTTTGAACCATTCCTGTGACACTAGTTATAGATTCCGATGCTTCACTTCAGGTTTACTGTATCCCTTGGACCTTCTTATTGACGATGAAACACAGAAATTGCCTCGGAATTAAATACAAAAGGCAACAATGCCGACTTATGTACAAGAAGACTGACTCATTTTACTGACTATCCTTTGAACCATTCCTGTGAGACTAGTTATAGATTGCGATGCTTCCCTTCAGGTTTACCGTATCCGTCTGACCTTTTTATTGACGATGAAACACAGAAATTGCATCGGAATTAAATTGAAAAGGCACAATGTCGACTTGAGTACAAGAAGACTGACTCGTCTTACTTCCTATGTCTTGAACCATTCCTGTGACACTAGTTATAGATTCCGATGCTTCACTTGAGGTTTACTGTATCCCTTGGACCTTGTTGTTCACGACGTAACACAGAAATTGCATCGGAATTAAATAGAAAAGTCACAATGCCGACTTAAGTACAAGAAGACTGACTCTTCTTACTGACTATGTTTAGAACGATTCCTGTGACACTAGCTATAGATTCCGATGCTTCATCTCAGGTTTACTGTATCCCTCTGACCTTCTTATTGACGATGAAACACAGAAATTGCGTCGGAATTAAATACAAATTGCACAAAGCCGACTTAAGTACAAGAAGACTGACTCTTCTTACTGTCTATGTTTTGAACCATTTCAGTGACACTAGTTATAGATTCCGATGCTACACTCCAGGTTTACTGTATCCCTTGGACCTTGTTATTGACGATGAAACACAGAAATTGCATCGGGATAAAATAGAAAAGGCACAATGCCAACTTAAGTACAAGAAGACTGTCTCTTCTTACTGTCTATGTTTTGAACCATTCCTGTGAACCTAGTTATAAATTCCGATGCTTCACCTCAGGTGTACTGTATCCCTTGGACCTTCTTATTGACGATGAAGCACAGAAATTGCATCGGAATTAAATAGAAAAGGCCAAATTCCGACTTAAGTACACGAAGACTGACACTTCTTACTGTCTATGATTTGAACCATTTTTGTGACACTAGTTATAGGTTCCGATGCTACACTCCAGGCTTACTATATCCCATGGGCCATCTTATTGACAATGAAACACAGAAACTGCATCGGAATATCATACAAGAGGCACAATGCAGACTTAAGGATAAGAAGACAGACTCTTCTTACTTACTTTGTTTTGAACCATTCCTGTGACACTAGTTATAGATTCCTATGCTTCACTTCAGGTTTACTGTATCCCTTGGACCGTCTTATTTGCAATGAAACACAGAAATTGCATCGGAATTAAATACAAAAGGCACAGTGCCGACTTAAGTACAAGAAGACTGACTCTTCCTAATGTCTATGTTTTGAACCATTCCTGTGTCACTAGTTATAGATTTCGATGCTTCACTTCAGGTTTACTGTATCCCTTGGACCTTCTTATTGACGATAAAACACAGAAATTGCATCGGAATTATATACAAAAGGCACAATGCCGAATTAAGTACATGAAGACCAACTCTTCCTACTGACTATGTTTGAACCGTTCCTGTGACACTAGTTATAGATTCCGATGCTTCACTCGAGGTTTACTGTATTCCTTGGACCTTCTTATTAACGATGAAACACAGAAATTGCATCGGAATTTAATACCAAGGGAACAATGCCGATTTAAGTACAAGGAAGACTGATTCTTCTTACTGTCTATGTTTTAACCATTCCTGTGACACTAGTTATAGATTCACTATGGTTTGAACCATTCCTGTGACACTAGTCATAGATTCCGATGCTTCACTTGAGGTTTACTGTATCGCTTGGACCTTCTTATTGACGATGAAACGCAGAAATTGCATCGGAATTAAATACAATAGGCACAATGCCGACTTAAGTACATGAAGACCGACACTTCCTACTGACTATGATTTGAACCATTCCTGTGACACTAGTTATAGATTCCGATGAGTCACTTGAGGTTTACTGATCCCTTGGACCTTCTTATTGACGATGAAACACAGAAATTGCATCGGAATTAAATGCAAAAGTCACAATGAAGACTTAAGTACAAGAAGACTGACTCATCTTACTGTCTATGTTCTGAACCATTCCTGTGACACTAGTTATAGATTCCGACGCTTCACTCCAGGTTTACTGTATCCCTCGGACCTTCTTATTGACGATGAAGCACAGAAATTGCATCGGAATTAAATACAAAAGGCACAATGCCGACTTAAGTACAAGAAGAGTGACTCCTTTTACTGACTATGTTTTGAACCATTCCTGTGAGACTAGTTATAGATTGCGATGCTTCCCTTCAGGTTTACTGTATGACTCTGACCTTCTTATTGACGATGAAACACAGAAATCGCATCGGAATTAAATACAAAAGGCACAATGCCGACTTAAGTACATGAAGAACGACACTTCCTACTGACTATGATTTGAACCATTCCTGTGACACTAGTTATAGATTTCGATGCGTCACTTCAGTTTTACTGTATCCCTCTGACCTTGTTATTGACGATGAAACACAGGAATTGCATCGGAATTAAATACAAGAGGGACAATGCCGAGTTAAGTACAAGAAGACTGACTCTTCTTACTGACTATGATTCCTACTATTCCTGTGAGACTAGTTATAGATAGTGATGCTTCCCTTCAGGTTTACTGTGTCCCTCTGACCTTCTTATTGACGATGAAACACAGAAATTGCATCGGAATTAAATACAAAAGGCACAATGCCGACTTAAGTACATGAAGACCGACACTTCCTACTGACTATGATTTGAACCATTCCTGTGACACTAGTTATAGATTCCGATGCGTCATTTCAGGTTTACTGTATCCCTCTGACCTTGTTATTGACGATGAAACACAGAAATTGCATCGGAATTAAATACAAGAGGGACAATGCCGACTTAAGTACAAGAAGACTGACTCTTCTTACTGACTATGATTTGAACTATTCCTGTGAGACTAGTTATAGATTGTGATGCTTCTCTTCAGGTTTACTGTATCCCTCTGACCTTCTTATTGACGATGAAGCACAGAAATTGCATCGGAATTAAATACAAAAGGCGCAAGGCCGACTTAAGTACATGAAGACCGACTCTTCCTACTGACTATGTTTTGAACCATTCCTGTGACACTAGTTATAGATTCCGACACCTCACTCCAGGTTTACTGTTTCCCTTGGACCTTCTTATTGACGATGAAACACAGAAATTGCATCGGAATTAAATACAAAAGGCACAATGCTGACTTAAGTACATGAAGACCGACACTTCCTACTGACTATGATTTGAACCATTCCTGTGACACTAGTTATAGATTCCGATGAGTCACTTGAGGTTTACTGTGTCCCTTGGACCTTCTTATTGACGATGAAACACAGAAATTGCATCGGAATTAAATGCAAGAGGCACAATGCAGACTCAAGTATAAGAAGACTGACTCTTCTTACTTACTTTGTTTTGAACCATTCCTGTGACACTAGTTATAGATTGCGATGCTTCACTTCAGGTTTACTGTATCCCTCTGACCTTGTTATTGACGATGAAACACAGAAATTGCATCGGAATTAAATACAAGAGGGACATTGCCGAGTTAAGTACAAGAAGACTGACTCTTCTTACTGACTATGATTCCTACTATTCCTGTGAGACTAGTTATAGATTGTGATGCTTCCCTTCAGGTTTACTGTATCCCTCTGACCTTCTTATTGACGATGAAACACAGAAATTGCATCGGAATTAAATACAAAAGGCACAATGCCGACTTAAGTACATGAAGACCGACACTTCCTACTGACTATGATTTGAACCATTCCTGTGACACTAGTTATAGATTCCGATGCTTCACTTGAGGTTTACTGTATTCCTTGGACCTTCTTGTTGACGATGAAACACAGAAATTGCCTCGGAATTAAATACAAAACGCACAATGCCGACTTAAGTACAAGAAGACTAACTCCTTTTACTGACTATGTTTTGAACCACTCCTGTGAGACTAGTTATAGATTGCGATGCTTCACTTCAGGTTTACTGTATCCCTCTGACCTTCTTATTGACGATGAAACACAGAAATCGCATCGGAATTAAATACAAATGGCACAAAGCCGACTTAAGTACATGAAGACCGACACTACCTACTGACTATGATTTGAACCATTCCTGTGTCACTATTTATAGATTCCGATGCGTCACTTCAGGTTTACTGTATCCCTCTGACCTTGTTATTGACGTTGAAACACAGAAATTGCATCGGAATTAAATACAAGAGGGACAATGCCGACTTAAGTACAAGAAGACTGACTCTTCTTACTGACTATGATTTGAACTATTCCTGTGAGACTAGTTATAGATTGTGATGCTTCCCTTCAGGTTTACTGTATCCCTCTGACCATCTTATTGACGATGAAACACAGAAATTGCATCGGAATTAAATACAAAAGGCACAATGAGGACTTAAGTACATGAAGACCGACACTTCCTACTGACTATGGTTTGAACCATTCCTGTGACACTAGTCATAGATTCCGATGCTTCACTTGAGGTTTACTGTATCGCTTGGACCTTCTTATTGACGATGAAACGCAGAAATTGCATCGGAATTAAATACAAAAGGCACAATGCCGACTTAAGTACATGAAGACCGACACTTCCTACTGACTATGATTTGAACCATTCCTGTGACACTAGTTATAGATTCCGATGAGTCACTTTAGGTTTACTGATTCCCTGGGACCTTCTTATTGACGATGAAACACAGAAATTGCATCGGAATTAAATGCAAAAGTCACAATGAAGACTTAAGTACAAGAAGACTGACTCATCTTACTGTCTATGTTCTGAACCATTCCTGTGACACTAGTTATAGATTCCGACGCTTCACTCCAGGTTTACTGTATCCCTCGGACCTTCTTATTGACGATGAAGCACAGAAATTGCATCGGAATTAAATACAAAAGGCACAATGCCGACTTAAGTACAAGAAGAGTGACTCCTTTTAGTGACTATGTTTTGAACCATTCCTGTGAGACTAGTTATAGATTGCGATGCTTCCCTTCAGGTTTACTGTATGACTCTGACCTTCTTATTGACGATGAAACACAGAAATCGCATCGGAATTAAATACAAAAGGCACAATGCCGACTTAAGTACATGAAGAACGACACTTCCTACTGACTATGATTTGAACCATTCCTGTGACACTAGTTATAGATTTCGATGCGTCACTTCAGGTTTACTGTATCCCTCTGACCTTGTTATTGACGATGAAACACAGGAATTGCATCGGAATTAAATACAAGAGGGACAATGCCGAGTTAAGTACAAGAAGACTGACTCTTCTTACTGACTATGATTCCTACTATTCCTGTGAGACTAGTTATAGATAGTGATGCTTCACTTCAGGTTTACTGTATCCCTCTGACCTTCTTATTGACGATGAAACACAGAAATTGCATCGGAATTAAATACAAAAGGCACAATGCCGACTTAAGTACATGAAGACCGACACTTCCTACTGACTATGATTTGAACCATTCCTGTGACACTAGTTATAGATTCCGATGCTTCACTTGAGATTTACTGTATCCCTTGGACCTTCTTATGGAAGATGAAACACAGAAATTGCCTCGGAATTAAATACAAAAGGCACAATGCCGACTTAAGTACAAGAAGACTAACTCCTTTTACTGACTATGTTTTGAACCACTCATGTGAGACTAGTTGTAGATTGCGATGCTTCACTTCAGGTTTACTGTATCCCTGTGACCTTCTTATTGACTATGAAACACAGAAATCGCATCGGAATTATATACAAAAGGCACAATGCCGACTTAAGTACATGAAGACCGACACTTCCCACTGACTATGATTTGAACCATTCCTGTGACACTAGTTATAGATTCCGATGCGTCACTTCAGTTTTACTGTATCCCTCTGACCTTGTTATTGACGATGAAACACAGAAATTGCATCGGAATTAAATACAAGAGGGACAATGCCGACTTAAGTACAAGAAGACTGACTCTTCTTACTGACTATGATTTGAACTATTCCTGTGAGACTAGTTATAGATTGTGATGCTTCTCTTCAGGTTTACTGTATCCCTCTGACCTTCTTATTGACGATGAAGCACAGAAATTGCATCGGAATTAAATACAAAAGGCGCAAGGCCGACTTAAGTACATGAAGACCGACTCTTCCTACTGACTATGTTTTGAACCATTCCTGTGACACTAGTTATAGATTCCGACACTTCACTCCAGGTTTACTGTTTCCCTTGGACCTTCTTATTGACGATGAAACACAGAAATTGCATCGGAATTAAATACAAAAGGCACAATGCCGACTTAAGTACATGAAGACCGACACTTCCTACTGACTATGATTTGAACCATTCCTGTGACACTAGTTATAGATTCCGATGAGTCACTTGAGGTTTACTGTGTCCCTTGGACCTTCTTATTGACGATGAAACACAGATATTGCATCGGAATTAAATGCAAAAGTCACAATGAAGACTTAAGTACAAGAAGACTGACTCATCTTACTGTCTATGTTCTGAACCATTCCTGTGACACTAGTTATAGATTGCGATGCTTCCCTTCAGGTTTACTGTATGCCTCTGACCTTCTTATTGACGATGAAACACAGAAATCGCATCGGAATTAAATACAAAAGGCACAATGCCGACTTAAGTACATGAAGAACGACACTTCCTACTGACTATGATTTGAACCATTCCTGTGACACTAGTTATAGATTCCGATGCGTCACTTCAGGTTTACTGTATCCCTCTGACCTTGTTATTGACGATGAAACACAGAAATTGCGTCGGAATTAAATACAAGAGGGACAATGCCGAGTTAAGTACAACAAGACTGACTCTTCTTACTGACTATGATTCCAACTATTCCTGTGAGACTAGTTATAGATAGTGATGCTTCCCTTCAGGTTTACTGTATCCCTCTGATCTTCTTATTGACGATGAAACACAGAAATTGCATCGGAATTAAATACAAAAGGCACAATGCCGACTTGAGTACATGAAGACCGACACTTCCTACTGACTATGATTTGAACCATTCCTGTGACACTAGTTATAGATTCCGATGCTTCACTTGAGGTTTACTGTATCCCTAGGACCTTCTTATGGACGATGAAACACAAAAATTGCATCGGAATTCAATGCAAAAGTCACAATGAAGACTTAAGTACAAGAAGACTGACTCATCTTACTGTCTATGTTCTGAACCATTCCTGTGACACTAGTTATCGATTCCGATGCTTCCCTTGAGGTTTACTGTATCCCTTGGACCTTCTTATTGACGATGAAACACAGAAATTGCATCGGAATTAAATGCAAGAGGCACAATGCAGACTTAAGTATAAGAAGACTGACTCTTCTTACTTACTTTGTTTTGAACCATTCCTGTGACACTAGTTATAGATTGCGATGCTTCACTTCAAGTTTACTGTATCCCTCTGACCTTGTTATTGACGATGAAACACAGAATTTGCATCGGAATTAAATACAAGAGGGACAATGCCGAGTTAAGTACAAGAAGACTGACTCTTCTTACTGACTATGATTCCTACTATTCCTGTGAGACTAGTTATAGATTGTGATGCTTCCCTTCAGGTTTACTGTATCCCTCTGACCTTCTTATTGACGATGAAACACAGAAATTGCATCGGAATTAAATACAAGAGGGACAATGCCGACTTAAGTACAAGAAGACTGACTCTTCTTACTGACTATGATTTGAACTATTCCTGTGAGACTAGTTATAGATTGTGATGCTTCTCTTCAGGTTTACTGTATCCCTCTGACCTTCTTATTGACGATGAAGCACAGAAATTGCATCGGAATTAAATACAAAAGGCGCAAGGCCGACTTAAGTACATGAAGACCGACTCTTCCTACTGACTATGTTTTGAACCATTCCTGTGACACTAGTTATAGATTCCGACACCTCACTCCAGGTTTACTGTTTCCCTTGGACCTTCTTATTGACGATGAAACACAGAAATTGCATCGGAATTAAATACAAAAGGCACAATGCTGACTTAAGTACATGAAGACCGACACTTCCTACTGACTATGATTTGAACCATTCCTGTGACACTAGTTATAGATTCCGATGAGTCACTTGAGGTTTACTGTGTCCCTTGGACCTTCTTATTGACGATGAAACACAGAAATTGCATCGGAATTAAATGCAAGAGGCACAATGCAGACTCAAGTATAAGAAGACTGACTCTTCTTACTTACTTTGTTTTGAACCATTCCTGTGACACTAGTTATAGATTGCGATGCTTCACTTCAGGTTTACTGTATCCCTCTGACCTTGTTATTGACGATGAAACACAGAAATTGCATCGGAATTAAATACAAGAGGGACATTGCCGAGTTAAGTACAAGAAGACTGACTCTTCTTACTGACTATGATTCCTACTATTCCTGTGAGACTAGTTATAGATTGTGATGCTTCCCTTCAGGTTTACTGTATCCCTCTGACCTTCTTATTGACGATGAAACACAGAAATTGCATCGGAATTAAATACAAAAGGCACAATGCCGACTTAAGTACATGAAGACCGACACTTCCTACTGACTATGATTTGAACCATTCCTGTGACACTAGTTATAGATTCCGATGCTTCACTTGAGGTTTACTGTATTCCTTGGACCTTCTTGTTGACGATGAAACACAGAAATTGCCTCGGAATTAAATACAAAACGCACAATGCCGACTTAAGTACAAGAAGACTAACTCCTTTTACTGACTATGTTTTGAACCACTCCTGTGAGACTAGTTATAGATTGCGATGCTTCACTTCAGGTTTACTGTATCCCTCTGACCTTCTTATTGACGATGAAACACAGAAATCGCATCGGAATTAAATACAAATGGCACAAAGCCGACTTAAGTACATGAAGACCGACACTACCTACTGACTATGATTTGAACCATTCCTGTGTCACTATTTATAGATTCCGATGCGTCACGTCAGGTTTACTGTATCCCTCTGACCTTGTTATTGACGTTGAAACACAGAAATTGCATCGGAATTAAATACAAGAGGGACAATGCCGACTTAAGTACAAGAAGACTGACTCTTCTTACTGACTATGATTTGAACTATTCCTGTGAGACTAGTTATAGATTGTGATGCTTCCCTTCAGGTTTACTGTATCCCTCTGACCATCTTATTGACGATGAAACACAGAAATTGCATCGGAATTAAATACAAAAGGCACAATGAGGACTTAAGTACATGAAGACCGACACTTCCTACTGACTATGGTTTGAACCATTCCTGTGACACTAGTCATAGATTCCGATGCTTCACTTGAGGTTTACTGTATCGCTTGGACCTTCTTATTGACGATGAAACGCAGAAATTGCATCGGAATTAAATACAAAAGGCACAATGCCGACTTAAGTACATGAAGACCGACACTTCCTACTGACTATGATTTGAACCATTCCTGTGACACTAGTTATAGATTCCGATGAGTCACTTTAGGTTTACTGATTCCCTTGGACCTTCTTATTGACGATGAAACACAGAAATTGCATCGGAATTAAATGCAAAAGTCACAATGAAGACTTAAGTACAAGAAGACTGACTCATCTTACTGTCTATGTTCTGAACCATTCCTGTGACACTAGTTATAGATTCCGACGCTTCACTCCAGGTTTACTGTATCCCTCGGACCTTCTTATTGACGATGAAGCACAGAAATTGCATCGGAATTAAATACAAAAGGCACAATGCCGACTTAAGTACAAGAAGAGTGACTCCTTTTAGTGACTATGTTTTGAACCATTCCTGTGAGACTAGTTATAGATTGCGATGCTTCCCTTCAGGTTTACTGTATGACTCTGACCTTCTTATTGACGATGAAACACAGAAATCGCATCGGAATTAAATACAAAAGGCACAATGCCGACTTAAGTACATGAAGAACGACACTTCCTACTGACTATGATTTGAACCATTCCTGTGACACTAGTTATAGATTTCGATGCGTCACTTCAGGTTTACTGTATCCCTCTGACCTTGTTATTGACGATGAAACACAGGAATTGCATCGGAATTAAATACAAGAGGGACAATGCCGAGTTAAGTACAAGAAGACTGACTCTTCTTACTGACTATGATTCCTACTATTCCTGTGAGACTAGTTATAGATAGTGATGCTTCACTTCAGGTTTACTGTATCCCTCTGACCTTCTTATTGACGATGAAACACAGAAATTGCATCGGAATTAAATACAAAAGGCACAATGCCGACTTAAGTACATGAAGACCGACACTTCCTACTGACTATGATTTGAACCATTCCTGTGACACTAGTTATAGATTCCGATGCTTCACTTGAGGTTTACTATATCCCTTGGACCTTCTTATGGAAGATGAAACACAGAAATTGCCTCGGAATTAAATACAAAAGGCACAATGCCGACTTAAGTACAAGAAGACTAACTCCTTTTACTGACTATGTTTTGAACCACTCATGTGAGACTAGTTGTAGATTGCGATGCTTCACTTCAGGTTTACTGTATCCCTGTGACCTTCTTATTGACTATGAAACACAGAAATCGCATCGGAATTATATACAAAAGGCACAATGCCGACTTAAGTACATGAAGACCGACACTTCCCACTGACTATGATTTGAACCATTCCTGTGACACTAGTTATAGATTCCGATGCGTCACTTCAGGTTTACTGTATCCCTCTGACCTTGTTATTGACGATGAAACACAGAAATTGCATCGGAATTAAATACAAGAGGGACAATGCCGACTTAAGTACAAGAAGACTGACTCTTCTTACTGACTATGATTTGAACTATTCCTGTGAGACTAGTTATAGATTGTGATGCTTCTCTTCAGGTTTACTGTATCCCTCTGACCTTCTTATTGACGATGAAGCACAGAAATTGCATCGGAATTAAATACAAAAGGCACAAGGCCGACTTAAGTACATGAAGACCGACTCTTCCTACTGACTATGTTTTGAACCATTCCTGTGACACTAGTTATAGATTCCGACACTTCACTCCAGGTTTACTGTTTCCCTTGGACCTTCTTATTGACGATGAAACACAGAAATTGCATCGGAATTAAATACAAAAGGCACAATGCCGACTTAAGTACATGAAGACCGACACTTCCTACTGACTATGATTTGAACCATTCCTGTGACACTAGTTATAGATTCCGATGAGTCACTTGAGGTTTACTGTGTCCCTTGGACCTTCTTATTGACGATGAAACACAGATATTGCATCGGAATTAAATGCAAAAGTCACAATGAAGACTTAAGTACAAGAAGACTGACTCATCTTACTGTCTATGTTCTGAACCATTCCTGTGACACTAGTTATAGATTGCGATGCTTCCCTTCAGGTTTACTGTATGCCTCTGACCTTCTTATTGACGATGAAACACAGAAATCGCATCGGAATTAAATACAAAAGGCACAATGCCGACTTAAGTACATGAAGAACGACACTTCCTACTGACTATGATTTGAACCATTCCTGTGACACTAGTTATAGATTCCGATGCGTCACTTCAGGTTTACTGTATCCCTCTGACCTTGTTATTGACGATGAAACACAGAAATTGCGTCGGAATTAAATACAAGAGGGACAATGCCGAGTTAAGTACAACAAGACTGACTCTTCTTACTGACTATGATTCCAACTATTCCTGTGAGACTAGTTATAGATAGTGATGCTTCCCTTCAGGTTTACTGTATCCCTCTGATCTTCTTATTGACGATGAAACACAGAAATTGCATCGGAATTAAATACAAAAGGCACAATGCCGACTTGAGTACATGAAGACCGACACTTCCTACTGACTATGATTTGAACCATTCCTGTGACACTAGTTATAGATTCCGATGCTTCACTTGAGGTTTACTGTATCCCTAGGACCTTCTTATGGACGATGAAACACAAAAATTGCATCGGAATTCAATGCAAAAGTCACAATGAAGACTTAAGTACAAGAAGACTGACTCATCTTACTGTCTATGTTCTGAACCATTCCTGTGACACTAGTTATCGATTCCGATGCTTCCCTTGAGGTTTACTGTATCCCTTGGACCTTCTTATTGACGATGAAACACAGAAATTGCATCGGAATTAAATGCAAGAGGCACAATGCAGACTTAAGTATAAGAAGACTGACTCTTCTTACTTACTTTGTTTTGAACCATTCCTGTGACACTAGTTATAGATTGCGATGCTTCACTTCAAGTTTACTGTATCCCTCTGACCTTGTTATTGACGATGAAACACAGAATTTGCATCGGAATTAAATACAAGAGGGACAATGCCGAGTTAAGTACAAGAAGACTGACTCTTCTTACTGACTATGATTCCTACTATTCCTGTGAGACTAGTTATAGATTGTGATGCTTCCCTTCAGGTTTAATGTATCCCTCTGACCTTCTTATTGACGATGAAACACAGAAATTGCATCGGAATTAAATACAAAAGGCACAATGCCGACTTAAGTACATGAAGACCGACACTTCCGACTGACTATGATTTGAACCATTCCTGTGACACTAGTTATAGATTCCGATGCTTCACTTGAGGTTTACTGTATCCCTTGGACCTTCTTATTGACGATGAAACACAGAAATTGCCTCGGAATTAAATACAAAACGCACAATGCCGACTTAAGTACAAGAAGACTTACTCCTTTTACTGACTATGTTTTGAACCACTCCTGTGAGACTAGTTATAGATTGCGATGCATCACTTCAGGTTTACTGTATCCCTCTGACCTTCTTATTGACGATGAAACACAGAAATCGCATCGGAATTAAATACAAATGGCACAAAGCCGACTTAAGTACATGAAGACCGACACTTCCTACTGACTATGATTTGAACCATTCCTGTGTCATTATTTATAGATTCCGATGCGTCACTTCAGGTTTACTGTATCCCTCTGACCTTGTTATTGACGTTGAAACACAGAAATTGCATCGGAATTAAATACAAGAGGGACAATGCCGACTTAAGTACAAGAAGACTGACTCTTCTTACTGACTATGATTTGAACTATTCCTGTGAGACTAGTTATAGATTGTGATGCTTCCCTTCAGGTTTACTGTATCCCTCTGACCATCTTATTGACGATGAAACACAGAAATTGCATCGGAATTAAATACAAAAGGCACAATGAGGACTTAAGTACATGAAGACCGACACTTCCTACTGACTATGGTTTGAACCATTCCTGTGACACTAGTCATAGATTCCGATGCTTCACTTGAGGTTTACTGTATCGCTTGGACCTTCTTATTGACGATGAAACGCAGAAATTGCATCGGAATTAAATACAAAAGGCACAATGCCGACTTAAGTACATGAAGACCGACACTTCCTACTGACTATGATTTGAACCATTCCTGTGACACTAGTTATAGATTCCGATGAGTCACTTGAGGTTTACTGATTCCCTTGGACCCTCTTATTGACGATGAAACACAGAAATTGCATCGGAATTAAATGCTAAAGTCACAATGAAGACTTAAGTACAAGAAGACTGACTCATCTTACTGTCTATGTTCTGAACCATTCCTGTGACACTAGTTATAGATTCCGACTCTTCACTCCAGGTTTACTGTATCCCTCGGACCTTCTTATTGACGATGAAGCACAGAAATTGCATCGGAATTAAATACAAAAGGCACAATGCCGACTTAAGTACAAGAAGAGTGACTCCTTTTACTGACTATGTTTTGAACCTTTCCTGTGAGACTAGTTATAGATTGCGATGCTTCCCTTCAGGTTTACTGTATGACTCTGACCTTCTTATTGACGATGAAACACAGAAATCGCATCGGAATTATATACAAAAGGCACAATGCCGACTTAAGTACATGAAGACGGACACTTCCCACTGACTATGATTTGAACCATTCCTGTGACACTAGTTATAGATTCCGATGCGTCACTTCAGGTTTACTGTATCCCTCTGACCTTGTTATTGACGATGAAACACAGAAATTGCATCGGAATTAAATACAAGAGGGACAATGCCGACTTAAGTACAAGAAGACTGACTCTTCTTACTGACTATGATTCCTACTATTCCTGTGAGACTAGTTATAGATTGTGATGCTTCCCTTCAGGTTTACTGTATCCCTCTGACCTTCTTATTGACGATGAAACACAGAAATTGCATCGGAATTAAATACAAAAGGCACAATGCCGACTTAAGTACATGAAGACCGACACTTCCTACTGACTATGATTTGAACCATTCCAGTGACACTAGTTATAGATTCCGATGCTTCACTTGAGGTTTACTGTATCCCTTGGACCTTCTTATGGACGATGAAACACAGAAATTGCCTCGGAATTAAATACAAAAGGCACAATGCCGACTTAAGTACAAGAAGACTAACTCCTTTTACTGACTATGTTTTGAACCACTCATGTGAGACTTGTTATAGATTGCGATGCTTCACTTCAGGTTTACTGTATCCCTGTGACCTTCTTATTGACTATGAAACACAGAAATCGCATCGGAATTATATACAAAAGGCACAATGCCGACTTAAGTACATGAAGACCGACACTTCCCACTGACTATGATTTGAACCATTCCTGTGACACTAGTTATAGATTCCGATGCGTCACTTCAGGTTTACTGTATCCCTCTGACCTTGTTATTGACGATGAAACACAGAAATTGCATCGGAATTAAATACAAGAGGGACAATGCCGACTTAAGTACAAGAAGACTGACTCTTCTTACTGACTATGATTTGAACTATTCCTGTGAGACTAGTTATAGATTGTGATGCTTCTCTTCAGGTTTACTGTATCCCTCTGACCTTGTTATTGACGATGAAACACAGAAATTGCGTCGGAATTAAATACAAGAGGGACAATGCCGAGTTAAGTACAAGAAGACTGACTCTTCTTACTGACTATGTTTTGAACCATTCCTGTGACACTAGTTATAGATTCCGACACTTCACTCCAGGTTTACTGTTTCCGTTGGACCTTCTTATTGACGATGAAACACAGAAATTGCATCGGAATTAAATACAAAAGGCACAATGCCGACTTAAGTACATGAAGACCGACACTTCCTACTGACTATGATTTGAACCATTCCTGTGACACTAGTTATAGATTCCGATGAGTCACTTGAGGTTTACTGTGTCCCTTGGACCTTCTTATGGACGATGAAACACAGAAATTGCATCGGAATTAAACGCAAAAGTCACAATGAAGACTTAAGTACAAGAAGACTGACTCATCTTACTGTCTATGTTCTGAACCATTCCTGTGACACTAGTTATAGATTGCGATGCTTCCCTTCAGGTTTACTGTATGCCTCTGACCTTCGTATTGACGATGAAACACAGAAATCGCATAGGAATTAAATACAAAAGGCACAATGCCGACTTAAGTACATGAAGAACGACACTTCCTACTGACTATGATTTGAACCATTCCTGTGACACTAGTTATAGATTCCGATGCGTCACTTCAGGTTTACTGTATCCCTCTGACCTTGTTATTGACGATGAAACACAGAAATTGCGTCGGAATTAAATACAAGAGGGACAATGCCGAGTTAAGTACAAGAAGACTGACTCTTCTTACTGACTATGATTCCTACTATTCCTGTGAGACTAGTTATAGATAGTGATGCTTCCCTTCAGGTTTACTGTATCCCTCTGACCTTCTTATTGACGATGAAACACAGAAATTGCATCGGAATTAAATACAAAAGGCACAATGCCGACTTAAGTACATGAAGACCGACACTTCCTACTGACTATGATTTGAACCATTCCTGTGACACTAGTTATAGATTCCGATGCTTCACTTGAGGTTTACTGTATCCCTTGGACCTTCTTATGGACGATGAAACACAGAAATTGCATCGGGATTAAATGCAAAAGTCACAATGAAGACTTAAGTACAAGAAGACTGACACATCTTACTGTCTATGTTCTGAACCAATCCTGTGACACTAGTTTTCGATTCCGATGCTTCCCTTGAGGTTTACTGTATCCCTTGGACCTTCTTATTGACGATGAAACACAGAAATTGCATCGGAATTAAATGCAAGAGGCACAATGCAGACTTAAGTATAAGAAGACTGACTCTTCTTACTTACTTTGTTTTGAACCATTCCTGTGACACTAGTTATAGATTGCAATGCTTCACTTCAAGTTTACTGTATCCCTCTAACCTTGTTATTGACGATGAAACACAGAAATTGCATCGGAATTAAATACAAGAGGGACAATGCCGAGTTAAGTACAAGAAGACTGACTCTTCTTACTGACTATGATTCCTACTATTCCTGTGAGACTAGTTATAGATTGTGATGCTTCCCTTCAGGTTTACTGTATCCCTCTGACCTTCTTATTGACGATGAAACACAGAAATTGCATCGGAATTAAATACAAAAGGCACAATGCGGACTTAAGTACATGAAGACCGACACTTCCTACTGACTATGATTTGAACCATTCCTGTGACACTAGTTATAGATTCCGATGCTTCACTTGAGGTTTACTGTATCCCTTGGACCTTCTTATTGACGATGAAACACAGAAATTGCCTCGGAATTAAATACAAAACGCACAATGCCGACTTAAGTACAAGAAGACTAACTCCTTTTACTGACTATGTTTTGAACCACTCCTGTGAGACTAGTTATAGATTGCGATGCTTCACTTCAGGTTTACTGTATCCCTCTGACCTTCTTATTGACGATGAAACACAGATATCGCATCGGAATTAAATACAAATGGCACAATGCCGACTTAAGTACATGAAGACCGACACTTCCTACTGACTATGATTTGAACCATTCCTGTGTCACTATTTATAGATTCCGATGCGTCACTTCAGGTTTACTGAATCCCTCTGACCTTGTTATTGACGTTGAAACACAGAAATTGCATCGGAATTAAATACAAGAGGGACAATGCCGACTTAAATACAAGAAGACTGACTCTTCTTACTGACTATGATTTGAACTAATCCTGTGAGACTAGTTATAGATTGTGATGCTTCCCTTCAGGTTTACTGTATCCCTCTGACCATGTTATTGACGATGAAACACAGAAATTGCATCGGAATTAAATACAAAAGGCACAATGCCGACTTAAGTACATGAAGACCGACACTTCCTAATGACTATGATTTGAACCATTCCTGTGACACTAGTTATAGATTCCGATGCTTCACTTGTGGTTTACTGTATCCCTTGGACCTTCTTATTGACGATGAAATACAGAAATTGCCTCGGAATTAAATACAAAAGGCACAATGCCGACTTAAGTACAAGAAGACTAACTCCTTTTACTGACTATGTTTTGAACCATTCCTGTGAGACTAGTTATAGATTGCGATGCTTCACTTCAGGTTTACTGTATCCCTGTGACCTTCTTATTGGCTATGAAACACAGAAATCGCATCGGAATTATATACAAAAGGCACAATGCCGACTTAAGTACATGAAGACCGACAGTTCCTACTGACTATGATTTGAACCATTCCTGTGACATTAGTTATAGATTCCGATGCGTCACTTCAGGTTTACTGTATCCCTCTTACATTCTTATTGACGATGAAACACAGAAATTGTATCGGAATTAAATACAAAAGGCACAATGCCGACTTACGTACATGAAGACCGACACTTCCTACTGACTATGATTTGAACAATTCCTGTGACACTAGTTATCGATTCCGATGCTTCACTTGAGGTTTACTGTATCCCGTGGCCCTTCTTATTGACGATGAAACACAGAAATTGCATCGGAATTAAATACTAAAGGCACAATGCCGATTTAAGGACATGAAGACCAACTCTTCCTACTGACTATGTTTGAACCGTTCCTGTGACACTAGTTATAGATTCCGATGCTTCACTTGAGGTTTACAGTATCCCTTGGACCTTCTTATTGACGATGAAACACAGAAATTGCATCGGAATTTAATACCAAGGGCACAATGCCGATTTAAGTACAAGGAAGACTGACTCTTCTCACTGTCTATGTTTCAACCATTCCTGTGACACTAGTTATAGATTCCGACGCTTCACTCCAGGTTTACTGTTTCCCTTGGACCTTCTTATTGACGATGTAGCACAGAAATTGCATCGGAATTAAATACAAAAGGCACAATGCCGACTTAAGTACATGAAGACCGACTCTTCCTACTGACTATGTTTTGAACCATTCCTGTGACACTAGTTATGGATTCCGATGCTTCACTTGAGGTTTTCTGTATCCCTTGGACCTTCTTATTGACGATGAAATACAGAAATCGCATCGGAATTAACACAATTGGAACACTGCCGACTTTAGTACAAAAAGACTGACTCCTCTTACTGACTATGTTTTGAACCATTCCTGTGACACTAGTTATAGATTCCGATGCTTCACTTCAGCTTTACTGTACCCCTGTGACCTACTTTTTGACGATGAAACACAGAAATTGCATCGGAATTAAATAGAAGAGGCACAATGCCGACTTAAGTACAAGAAGACTGTCTCTTCCTACTGTCTATGCTTTGAACCATTCCTGTGACACTAGTTATAGATTCCGATGCTTCACTTCAGGTTTACTGTGTCCCTTGGACCATCTTATTGACGACGAAACACAGAAATGGCCTCGGAATTAAATACAAAAGGCACAATGCCGACTTCAGTACATGAAGACCGACACTTCCTTTTGACTATGATTTGAACCATTCCTGTGACACTAGTTATAGATTCCGATGCGTCACTTCAGGTTTACTGTATCCCTCTGACCTTCTTATTGACGATGAAACACAGAAATTGCATCGGAATTAAATACAAGAGGCACAATGCCGACTTAAGTACAAGAAGACTGACTCCTTTTACTGACTATGTTTTGAACCATTCCTGTGAGACTAGTTATAGATTGCGATGCTTCCCTTTAGGTTTACTGTATCCCTCTGTCCTTCTTATTGACGATGAAACACAGAAATTACATCGGAATTAAATACAAAAGGCACAATGCCGACTTAAGTACATGAAGACCGACACTTCCTTTTGACTATGATTTGATCCATTCCTGTGACACTAGTTATAGATTCCGATGCGTCACTTCAGGTTTACTGTATCCCTCTGACCTTCTTATTGACGATGAAACACAGAAATTGCATCGGAATTAAATACAAGAGGCACAATGCCGACTTAAGTACAAGAAGACTGACTCCTTTTACTGACTATGTTTTGAACCATTCCTGTGAAACTAGTTATGTATTGCGATGCTTCCCTTCAGGTTTACTGTATCCCTCTGACCTTCTTATTGACGATGAAACACAGAAATTACATCGGAATTAAATACAAAAAGCACAATGCCGACATAAGTACATCAAGACTGACACTTCCCACTGACTATGATTTTAACCATTCCTGTGACACTAGTTATAGATTCCGATGCTTCACTTGAGGTTTACTGTATCCATTGGACCTTCTTATTGACGATGAACACAGAAATTGCCTCGGAATTAAATACAAAAGGCACAATGCCGACTTAAGTACAAGAACACTGACTCCATTTACTGACTATGTTTTGAACCATTCCTGTGAGACTAGTTATAGATTGCGATGCTTCACTTCAGGTTTACTGTTTCCCTCTGACCTTCTTATTGACGATGAAGCACAGAAATTGCATCGGAATTAAATACAAAAGGCACAATGCCGACTTACGTACATGAAGACTGACACTTCCTACTGACTATGATTTGAAACATTCCTGTGACACTAGTTATAGATTCCGATGCGTCACTTCAGGTTTACTGTATCCCTCTGACCTTCTTATTGACGATGAAACACAGAAATTGCATCGGAATTAAATAGAAAAGGCACAATGCCGACTTAAGTACATGAAGACCGACACTTCCTACTGACTATGATTTAAACCACTCCTGTGACACTAGTTATAGATGTCGATGCTTCACTTGAGGTTTACTGTATCCCTTGGACCTTCTTATTGACGATGAAACACGGAAATTGCATCGGAATTAAATGCTAAGGGCACAATGCCGACTTAAGTACAAGAAGACTGACTCATCTTACTGTCTATGTTCTGAACCATTCCTGTGACACTAGTTATAGATTCCGACGCTTCCCTACAGGTTTACTGTATCCCTTGGACCTTCTTATTGACGATGAAGCACAGAAATTGCATCGGAATTAAACACAAAAGGAACAATGCCGACTTAAGTACATGAAGACCGACACTCCCTACTGACTATGATTTGAACCATTCCTGTGACACTAGTTATAGATTCCGACTCTTCACTCCAGGTTTACTGTTTCCCTTGGACCTTCTTATTGACGATGAAACACAGAAATTGCATCGGAATTACATACAAAAGGCACAATGCCGAATTAAGTACAAGAAGACTGACTCCTTTTACTTGCTATGTTTTGAACCATTCATTTGACACTAGTTATAAATTCGGATGCTTCACTTCAGGTTTTCTGTATCCCTCTGATCTTCTTATTGACGATGAAACACAGAAATTGCATCGGAATTAAATGCGAAAGGCACAATGCCGACTTATGTACAAGAAGACTGACTCATCTTACTGTCTATGTTCTGAACCATTCCTGTGACACTAGTTATAGATTCCGACGCTTCACTCCAGGTTTACTGTATCCCTTGGACCTTCTTATTGACGATGAAGCACAGAAATTGCATCGGAATTAAATACAAAAGGCACAATGCCGACTTAGGTACATGAAGACCAACTCTTCCTACTGACTATGTTTTGAACCATTCCTGTGACACTAGTTATAGATTCCGATGCTTAACTTGAGGTTTACTGTATCCCTTGGACCTTCTTATTGACGATGAAACACAGAAATTGCATCGAAATTAAATACAAAAGGCACAATGCCGACTTAAGTACAAGTAGACTGACTCATCTTACTGTCAATGTTCTGAACCATTCCTGTGACACTAGTTATAGATTCCGATGCTTCACTTCAGGTTTACTGTATCCCTTGGACCTTCTTATTAACGATGAAATACAGAAATAGCATCGGAATTATCACAATAGGCACACTGCCGACTTCAGTACAAAAAGACTGACTCCTCTTACTGACTATTTTTTGAAACATTCCTGTGACACCTGTTATAGATTCCGATGCTTCACTTCAGCTTTACTGTACCCCTCTGACCAACTTTTTCACAATGAAACACAGAAATTGCATCGGAATGGAATAGAAAAGGCACAATGCTGACTTAAGTACAAGAAGACTGACTCTTCCTACTGTCTATCTTTTGAACCATTCCTGTGACACTAGTTATAGATTCCGATGCTTCACTTCAGGTTTACTGTATCCCTTGGACCTTCTTGATGACGATGAAACACAGAAATTGCCTCGGAATTAAATACAAAAGGCACAATGCCGACTTAAGTACAAGAAGACTGACTCCTTTTACTGACTATGCTTTGAACCATTCCTGTGAGACTAGTTATAGATTGCGATGTTTCCCTTCAGGTTTACTGTATCCCTCTGACCTTCTTATTGACGATGAAACACAGAAATTGCATCGGAATTAAATACAAAAGGGACAATGCCGACTTAAGTACATGAAGACCGGCACTTCCTACAGACTATGATTTGAACCAATCCTGTGACACTAGTTATAGATTCCAATGCTTCACTTGAGGTTTACTGAATCCCTTGGACCTTCTTATTGACGATGAAACACAGAAATTGCATCGGAATTAAATACAAAAGGCACAATGCCGACTTACGTACATGAAGACCGACACTTCCTACTGACTATGTTCTGAACCATTCCTGTGACACTAGTTATAGATTCCGATGCTTCACTCCAGGTTTACTGTATCCCTTGGACCCTGTTATTGACGATGAAGCACAGAAATTGCATCGGAATTAAATACAAAAGGCACAATGCCGACTTAAGTACATGAAGACCGACTCTTCCTACTGACTATGTTTTGAACCATTCCTGTGACACTAGTTATAGATTCCGATGCTTCACTTGAGGTTTACTGTATCCCTTTTACCTTCTTATTGACGATGAAACACAGAAATTGCATCGGAATTAAATACAAAAGGCACAATGCTGACTTAAGTACAAAAAGACTGACTCCTCTTACTGACTATGTTTTGAACCATTCCTGTGACACTAGTTATAGATGGCGATGCTTCACTTCAGGTTTACTGTATCCCTTGGACCTTTTTATTGACGATGAAAGACAGAAATCGCACCGGAATTAACACAATAGGCACACTGCCGACTTAAGTACAAATAGACTGACTCCTCTTACACACTAGGTTTTGAACCATTCCTGTGACACTAGTTATAGGTTCCGATGCTTCACTTCAGCTTTACTGTACCAGTCTGACCTACTTTTGGACGATGAAACACAGAAATTGCATCGGAATTAAATAGAAAAGGCACAATGCCGACTTAAGTACAAGAAGACTGACTCTTCCTACTGTCAATGTTTTGAACCATTCCGGTGACACTAGTTATAGATTCCGATGCTTCACTTCAGGTTTACTGTATCCCTTGGACCTTCTTATTGACGATGACACACAGATATTGCCTCGGAATTAAATACAAAAGGCACAATGCCGACTTAAGTACAAGAAGATTGACATTTCTTACTGTCTATGATTTGAACCATTCCTGTGACACTAGTTATAGGTTCCGATGCTACACTCCAGGCTTACTATATCCCATGGCCCTTCTTATTGACGATGAAACACAGATATTGCATCGGAATTTCATTCATGAGGCACAATGAAGACTTAAGGATAAGAAGACAGACTCTTCTTACTTACTTTGTTTTGAACCATTCCTGTGACACTAGTTATAGATTCCGATGCTTCACTTCAGGTTAACTGTATCCCTTGGACCGTCTTATTTGCAATGAAACACAGAAATTGCATCGGAATTAAATACAAAAGGCACAATGCCGAATTAAGTACATGAAGACCAACTCCTCCTACTGACTATGTTTGAACCGTTCCTGTGACACTAGTTATAGATTCCGATGCTTCACTCGAGGTTAACTGTATCCCTTGGACCTTCTTATTGACGATGAAACACAGAAATTGCATCGGAATTTAATACCAAGGGCACAATGCCGATTTAAGTACAAGGAAGACTGATTCTTCTTACTGTCTATGTTTTAACCATTCCTGTGACACTAGTTATAGATTCCGACGCTTCACTCCAGGTTTACTGTTTCCCTTGGACCTTCTTATTGACGATGAAACACAGAAATTGCATCGGAATTAAATACAAAAGGCACAATGCCACCTTAAGTACATGAAGACCGACTCTTCCTACCGACAATGATTTGAACCATTCCTGTGACACTAGTTATAGATTCCGATGCTTCACTTGAGGTTTACTGTATCCCTTGGACCATCTTATTGACGATGAAAAACAGAAATTGCATCGCAATTAATTGCAAAAGGCACAATGCCGACTTAAGTACAAGGAGCCTTGCTCATCTTACTGTCTATGTTCTGAACCATTCCTGTGACACTAGTTATAGATTCCGACGCTTCACTCCAGGTTTACTGTATCCCTTGGACCTTCTTATTAACGATGAAGCACAGAAATTGCATCGGAAATAAATACAAAAGGCTCAATGCCGATTTAAGTACATGAAGACCAACCCTTCCTACTGACTATGTTTCAACCGTAACTGTGACACTAGTTATAGATTCCGATGCTTCACTTGAGGTTTACTGTATCCCTTGGACCTTCTTATTGACGATGAAACACAGAAATTGCATCGGAATTTAATACCAAGGGCACAATGCCGATTTAAGTACAAGGAAGTCTGACTCTTCTTACTGTCTATGTTTTAACCATTCCTGTGACACTAGTTATAGATTCCGACGCTTCACTCCAGGTTTACTGTTTCCCTTGGACCTTCTTATTGACGATGAAACACAGAAATTGCATCGGAATAAAATACAAAAGGCACAATGCCGACTTAAGTACATGAAGACCGACACTTCCTACTGACTATGGTTTGAACCATTCCTGTGACACTAGTCATAGATTCCGATGCTTCACTTGAGGTTTACTGTATCCCTTGGACCTTCTTATTGACGATGAAACACAGAAATTGCGTCGGAATTAAATGCAAAAGGCACAATGCCGACTTAAGTACAAGAAGACTGACTCATCTTACTGTCTATGTTCTGAACCATTCCTGTGACACTAGTTAAAGATTGCGATGCTTCCCTTCAGGTTTACTGTATCCCTCTGACCTTCTTATTGACGATGAAACACAGAAATTGCATCGGAATTAAATACAAAAGGCACAATGCCGACTTAAGTACATGAAGACCGACACTTCCTACTGACTATGATTTGAACCATTCCTGTGACACTAGTTATAGATTCCGATGCGTCACTTCAGGTTTACTGTATCCCTCTGACCTTCTTATTGACGATGAAACACAGAAATTGCATCGGAATTAAATACAAGAGGCACAATGCCGACTTAAGTACAAGAAGACTGACTCTTCTTACTGACTATGATTTCAACCATTCCTGTGAGACTAGTTATAGATTCCGATGCTTCACTTCAGGTTTACTGTATCCCTTGGACCTTCTTATTGACGATGAAACACAGAAATTGCATCGGAATTAAATACAAAAGGCACAATGCCGACTTACGTACATGAAGACCGACACTTCCTACTGACTATGTTCTGAACCATTCCTGTGACACTAGTTATAGATTCCGATGCTTCACTCCAGGTTTACTGTATCCCTTGGACCTTCTTGATGACGATGAAACACAGAAATTGCCTCGGAATAAAATACAAAAGGCACAATGCCGACTTAAGTACAAGAAGACTGACTCCTTTTACTGACTATGCTTTGAACCATTCCTGTGAGACTAGTTATAGATTGCGATGTTTCCCTTCAGGTTTACTGTATCCCTCTGACCTTCTTATTGACGATGAAACACAGAAATTGCATCGGAATTAAATACAAAAGGGACAATGCCGACTTAAGTACATGAAGACCGGCACTTCCTACTGTCTATCTTTTGAACCATTCCTGTGACACTAGTTATAGATTCCGATGCTTCACTTCAGGTTTACTGTATCCCTTGGACCTTCTTGATGACGATGAAACACAGAAATTGCCTCGGAATTAAATACAAAAGGCACAATGCCGACTTAAGTACAAGAAGACTGACTCCTTTTACTGACTATGCTTTGAACCATTCCTGTGAGACTAGTTATAGATTGCGATGTTTCCCTTCAGGTTTACTGTATCCCTCTGACCTTCTTATTGACGATGAAACACAGAAATTGCATCGGAATTAAATACAAAAGGGACAATGCCGACTTAAGTACATGAAGACCGGCACTTCCTACAGACTATGATTTGAACCAATCCTGTGACACTAGTTATAGATTCCAATGCTTCACTTGAGGTTTACTGAATCCCTTGGACCTTCTTATTGACGATGAAACACAGAAATTGCATCGGAATTAAATACAAAAGGCACAATGCCGACTTACGTACATGAAGATCGACACTTCCTACTGACTATGTTCTGAACCATTCCTGTGACACTAGTTATAGATTCCGATGCTTCACTCCAGGTTTACTGTATCCCTTGGACCCTGTTATTGACGATGAAGCACAGAAATTGCATCGGAATTAAATACAAAAGGCACAATGCCGACTTAAGTACATGAAGACCGACTCTTCCTACTGACTATGTTTTGAACCATTCCTGTGACACTAGTTATAGATTCCGATGCTTCACTTGAGGTTTACTGTATCCCTTTTACCTTCTTATTGACGATGAAACACAGAAATTGCATCGGAATTAAATACAAAAGGCACAATGCTGACTTAAGTACAAAAAGACTGACTCCTCTTACACACTAGGTTTTGAACCATTCCTGTGACACTAGTTATAGGTTCCGATGCTTCACTTCAGCTTTACTGTACCACTCTGACCTACTTTTGGACGATGAAACACAGAAATTGCATCGGAATTAAATAGAAAAGGCACAATGCCGACTTAAGTACAAGAAGACTGACTCTTCCTACTGTCAATGTTTTGAACCATTCCGGTGACACTAGTTATAGATTCCGATGCTTCACTTCAGGTTTACTGTATCCCTTGGACCTTCTTATTGACGATGACACACAGATATTGCCTCGGAATTAAATACAAAAGGCACAATGCCGACTTAAGTACAAGAAGACTGACATTTCTTACTGTCTATGATTTGAACCATTCCTGTGACACTAGTTATAGGTTCCGATGCTACACTCCAGGCTTACTATATCCCATGGCCCTTCTTATTGACGATGAAACACAGATATTGCATCGGAATTTCATTCAAGAGGCACAATGAAGACTTAAGGATAAGAAGACAGACTCTTCTTACTTACTTTGTTTTGAACCATTCCTGTGACACTAGTTATAGATTCCGATGCTTCACTTCAGGTTAACTGTATCCCTTGGACCGTCTTATTTGCAATGAAACACAGAAATTGCATCGGAATTAAATACAAAAGGCACAATGCCGAATTAAGTACATGAAGACCAACTCCTCCTACTGACTATGTTTGAACCGTTCCTGTGACACTAGTTATAGATTCCGATGCTTCACTCGAGGTTAACTGTATCCCTTGGACCTTCTTATTGACGATGAAACACAGAAATTGCATCGGAATTTAATACCAAGGGCACAATGCCGATTTAAGTACAAGGAAGACTGATTCTTCTTACTGTCTATGTTTTAACCATTCCTGTGACACTAGTTATAGATTCCGACGCTTCACTCCAGGTTTACTGTTTCCCTTGGGCCTTCTTATTGACGATGAAACACAGAAATTGCATCGGAATTAAATACAAAAGGCACAATGCCACCTTAAGTACATGAAGACCGACTCTTCCTACCGACAATGATTTGAACCATTCCTGTGACACTAGTTATAGATTCCGATGCTTCACTTGAGGTTTACTGTATCCCTTGGACCATCTTATTGACGATGAAACACAGAAATTGCATCGCAATTAATTGCAAAAGGCACAATGCCGACTTAAGTACAAGGAGCCTTGCTCATCTTACTGTCTATGTTCTGAACCATTCCTGTGACACTAGTTATAGATTCCGACGCTTCACTCCAGGTTTACTGTATCCCTTGGACCTTCTTATTAACGATGAAGCACAGAAATTGCATCGGAAATAAATACAAAAGGCTCAATGCCGATTTAAGTACATGAAGACCAACCCTTCCTACTGACTATGTTTCAACCGTAACTGTGACACTAGTTATAGATTCCGATGCTTCACTTGAGGTTTACTGTATCCCTTGGACCTTCTTATTGACGATGAAACACAGAAATTGCATCGGAATTTAATACCAAGGGCACAATGCCGATTTAAGTACAAGGAAGACTGACTCTTCTTACTGTCTATGTTTTAACCATTCCTGTGACACTAGTTATAGATTCCGACGCTTCACTCCAGGTTTACTGTTTCCCTTGGACCTTCTTATTGACGATGAAACACAGAAATTGCATCGGAATAAAATACAAAAGGCACAATGCCGACTTAAGTACATGAAGACCGACACTTCCTACTGACTATGGTTTGAACCATTCCTGTGACACTAGTCATAGATTCCGATGCTTCACTTGAGGTTTACTGTATCCCTTGGACCTTCTTATTGACGATGAAACACAGAAATTGCGTCGGAATTAAATGCAAAAGGCACAATGCCGACTTAAGTACAAGAAGACTGACTCATCTTACTGTCTATGTTCTGAACCATTCCTGTGACACTAGTTAAAGATTGCGATGCTTCCCTTCAGGTTTACTGTATCCCTCTGACCTTCTTATTGACGATGAAACACAGAAATTGCATCGGAATTAAATACAAAAGGCACAATGCCGACTTAAGTACATGAAGACCGACACTTCCTACTGACTATGATTTGAACCATTCCTGTGACACTAGTTATAGATTCCGATGCGTCACTTCAGGTTTACTGTATCCCTCTGACCTTCTTATTGACGATGAAACACAGAAATTGCATCGGAATTAAATACAAGAGGCACAATGCCGACTTAAGTACAAGAAGACTGACTCTTCTTACTGACTATGATTTCAACCATTCCTGTGAGACTAGTTATAGATTGCGATGCTTCCCTTCAGGTTAACTGTATCCCTCTGACCTTGTTATTGACGATGAAACACTGAAATTGCATCGGAATTAAATACAAAAGGCACAATGCCGCCTTAAGTACATGAAGACCGACTCTTCCTACCGACAATGATTTGAACCATTCCTGTGACACTAGTTATAGATTCCGATGCTTCACTTGGGGTTTACTGTATCCCTTGGACCTTCTTATTGTCGATGAAACACAGAAATTGCCTCGGAATTAAATACAAAAGGCACAATGCCGACTTAAGTACAAGAAGACTGACTCTTCCGACTGTCAATGTTTTGAACCATTCCGGTGACACTAGTTACAGATTCCGATGCTTCACTTCAGGTTTACTGTATCCCTTGGACCTTCTTATTGACGATGAAACACAGATATTGCCTCGGAATTAAATACAAAAGGCACAATGCCGACTTAAGTACTAGAAGACTGACACTTCTTACTGTCTATGATTTGAACCATTCCTGTGACACTAGTTATAGGTTCCGATGCTACACTCCAGGCTTACTATATCCCATGGCCCTTCTTATTGACGATGAAACACAGATATTGCATCGGAATTTCATTCAAGAGGCACAATGCAGACTTAAGGATAAGAAGACAGACTCTTCTTACTTACTTTGTTTTGAACCATTCCTGTGACACTAGTTATAGATTCCGATGCTTCACTTCAGGTTTACTGTATCCCTTGGACCGTCTTATTTGCAATCAAACACAGAAATTGCATCGGAATTAAATACAAAAGGCACAATGCCGAATTAAGTACATGAAGACCAACTCCTCCTACTGACTATGTTTGAACCGTTCCTGTGACACTAGTTATAGATTCCGATGCTTCACTCGAGGTTAACTGTATCCCTTGGACCTTCTTATTGACGATGAAACACAGAAATTGCATCGGAATTTAATACCAAGGGCACAATGCCGATTTAAGTACAAGGAAGACTGATTCTTCTTACTGTCTATGTTTTAACCATTCCTGTGACACTAGTTATAGATTCCGACGCTTCACTCCAGGTTTACTGTTTCCCTTGGACCTTCTTATTGACGATGAAACACAGAAATTGCATCGGAATTAAATACAAAAGGCACAATGCCGCCTTAAGTACATGAAGACCGACTCTTCCTACCGACAATGATTTGAACCATTCCTGTGACACTAGTTATAGATTCCGATGCTTCACTTGAGGTTTACTGTATCCCTTGGACCTTCTTATTGCCGATGAAACATAGAAATTGCATCGCAGTTAATTGCAAAAGGCACAATGCCGACTTAAGTACAAGGAGCCTTGCTCATCTTACTGTCTACGTTCTGAACCATTCCTGTGACACTAGTTATAGATTCCGACGCTTCACTCCAGGTTTACTGTATCCCTTGGACCTTCTTATTAACGATGAAGCACAGAAATTGCATCGGAAATAAATACAAAAGGCTCAATGCCGATTTAAGTACATGAAGACCAACCCTTCCTACTGACTATGTTTGAACCGTAACTGTGACACTAGTTATAGATTCCGATGCTTCACTTGAGGTTTACTGTATCCCTTGGACCTTCTTATTGACGATGAAACACAGAAATTGCATCGGAATTTAATACCAAGGGCACAATGCCGATTTAAGTACAAGGAAGACTGACTCTTCTTACTGTCTATGTTTTAACCATTCCTGTGACACTAGTTATAGATTCCGACGCTTCACTCCAGGTTTACTGTTTCCCTTGGACCTTCTTATTGACGATGAAACACAGAAATTGCATCGGAATAAAATACAAAAGGCACAATGCCGACTTAAGTACATGAAGACCGACACTTCCTACTGACTATGGTTTGAACCATTCCTGTGACACTAGTCATAGATTCCGATGCTTCACTTGAGGTTTACTGTATCCCTTGGACCTTCTTATTGACGATGAAACACAGAAATTCCGTCGGAATTAAATGCAAAAGGCACAATGCCGACTTAAGTACAAGAAGATTGACTCATCTTACTGTCTATGTTCTGAACCATTCCTGTGACCCTAGTTAAAGATTGCGATGCTTCCCTTCAGGTTTACTGTATCCCTCTGACCTTCTTATTGACGATGAAACACAGAAATTGCATCGGAATTAAATACAAGAGGCACAATGCCGACTTAAGTACAAGAAGACTGACTCTTCTTACTGACTATGATTTCAACCATTCCTGTGAGACTAGTTATAGATTGCGATGCTTCCCTTCAGGTTAACTGTATCCCTCTGACCTTGTTATTGACGATGAAACACTGAAATTGCATCGGAATTATATACAAAAGGCACAATGCCGCCTTAAGTACATGAAGACCGACTCTTCCTACCGACAATGATTTGAACCATTCCTGTGACACTAGTTATAGATTCCGATGCTTCACTTGGGGTTTACTGTATCCCTTGGACCTTCTTATTGTCGATGAAACACAGAAATTGCCTCGGAATTAAATACAAAAGGCACAATGCCGACTTACGTACAAGAAGACTGACTCTTCCTACTGTCAATGTTTTGAACCATTCCGGTGACACTAGTTATAGATTCCGATGCTTCACTTCAGGTTTACTGTATCCCTTGGACGTTCTTATTGACGATGAAACACAGATATTGCCTCGGAATTAAATACAAAAGGCACAATGCCGACTTAAGTACAAGAAGACTGACACTTCTTACTCTCTATGATTTGAACCATTCCTGTGACACTAGTTATAGGTTCCGATGCTACACTCCAGGCTTACTATATCCCATGGCCCTTCTTATTGACGATGAAACACAGATATTGCATCGGAATTTCATTCAAGAGGCACAATGCAGACTTAAGGATAAGAAGACAGACTCTTCTTACTTACTTTGTTTTGAACCATTCCTGTGAGACTAGTTATAGATTCCGATGCTTCACTTCAGGTTTACTGTATCCCTTGGACCGTCTTATTTGCAATGAAACACAGAAATGGCATCGGAATTAAATACAAAAGGCACAATGCCGAATTAAGTACATGAAGACCAACTCCTCCTACTGACTATGTTTGAACCATTCCTGTGACACTAGTTATAGATTCCGATGCTTCACTCGAGGTTAACTGTATCCCTTGGACCTTCTTATTGACGATGAAACACAGAAATTGCATCGGAATTTAATACCAAGGGCACAATGCCGATTTAAGTACAAGGAAGACTGATTCTTCTTACTGTCTATGTTTTAACCATTCCTGTGACACTAGTTATAGATTCCGACGCTTCACTCCAGGTTTACTGTTTCCCTTGGACCTTCTTATTGACGATGAAACACAGAAATTGCATCGGAATTAAATACAAAAGGCACAATGCCGCCTTAAGTACATGAAGACCGACTCTTCCTACCGACAATGATTTGAACCATTCCTGTGACACTAGTTATAGATTCCGATGCTTCACTTGAGGTTTACTGTATCCCTTGGACCTTCTTATTGACGATGAAACACAGAAATTGCATCGCAATTAATTGCAAAAGGCACAATGCCGACTTAAGTACAAGGAGCCTTGCTCATCTTACTGTCTATGTTCTGAACCATTCCTGTGACACTAGTTATAGATTCCGACGCTTCACTCCAGGTTTACTGTATCCCGTGGACCTTCTTATTAACGATGAAGCACAGAAATTGCATCGGAAATAAATACAAAAGGCTCAATGCCGATTTAAGTACATGAAGACCAACCCTTCCTACTGACTATGTTTGAACCGTAACTGTGACACTAGTTATAGATTCCGATGCTTCACTTGAGGTTTACTGTATCCCTTGGACCTTCTTATTGACGATGAAACACAGAAATTCCGTCGGAATTAAATGCAAAAGGCACAATGCTGACTTAAGTACAAGAAGACTGACTCATCTTACTGTCTATGTACTGAACCATTCCTGTGACACTAGTTAAAGATTGCGATGATTCCCTTCAGGTTTACTGTATCCCTCTGACCTTCTTATTGACGATGAAACACAGAAATTGCATCGGAATTAAATACAAAAGGCACAATGCCGACTTAAGTACATGAAGACCGACACTTCCTACTGACTATGATTTGAACCATTCCTGTGACAGTAGTTATAGATTCCGATGCGTCACTTCTGGTTTACTGTATCCCTCTGACCTTCTTATTGACGATGAAACACAGAAATTGCATCGGAATTAAATACAAGAGGCACAATGCCGACTTAAGTACAAGAAGACTGACTCTTCTTACTGACTATGATTTCAACCATTCCTGTGAGACTAGTTATAGATTGCGATGCTTCCCTTCAGGTTAACTGTATCCCTCTGACCTTGTTTTTGACGATGAAACACTGAAATTGCATCGGAATTAAATACAAAAGGCACAATGCCGCCTTAAGTATATGAAGACCAACTCTTCCTACCGACAATGATTTGAACCATTCCTGTGACACTAGTTATAGATTGCGATGCGTCACTTCAGGTTTACTGTATCCCTCTGACCTTCTTATTGACGATGAAACACAGAAATTGCATCGGAATTAAATACAAGAGGCACAATGCCGACTTAAGTACAAGAAGACTGACTCTTCTTACTGACTATGATTTCAACCATTCCTGTGAGACTAGTTATTGATTGCGATGCTTCCCTTCAGGTTAAATGTATCCCTCTGCCCTTCTTATTGACGATGAAACACTGAAATTGCATCGGAATTAATTACAAAAGGCACAATGCCGCCTTAAGTACATGAAGACCGACTCTTCCTACCGACTATGATTTGAACCATTCCTGTGACACTAGTTATAGATTCCGATGCTTCACTTAAGGTTTACTGTATCCGTTGGACCTTCTTATTGACCATGAAACACAGAAATTGCATCGCAATTAATTGCAAAAGGCACAATGCCGACTTAAGTACAAGGAGACTTACTCATCTTACTGTCTATGTTCTGAACCATTCCTGTGACACTAGTTATAGATTCCGACGATTCACTCCAGGTTTACTGTATCCCTTGGACCTTCTTATTAACGATGAAGCACAGAAATTGCATCGGAAATAAATACAAAAGGCTCAATGCCGATTTAAGTACATGAAGACCAACCCTTCCTACTGACTATGTTTGAACCGTTACTGTGACACTAGTTATAGATTCCGATGCTTCACTTGAGGTTTACTGTATCCCTTGGACCTTCTTATTGACGATGAAACACAGAAATTGCATCGGAATTTAATACCAAGATCACAATGCCGATTTAAGTACAAGGAAGACTGACTCTTCTTACTGTCTATGTTTTAACCATTCCTGTGACACTAGTTATAGATTCCGACGCTTCACTCCAGGTTTACTGTTTCCCTTGGACCTTCTTATTGACGATGAAACACAGAAATGGCATCGGAATTAAATACAAAAGGCACAATGCCGACTTAAGTACATGAAGACCGACACTTCCTACTGACTATGGTTTGAACCATTCCTGTGACACTAGTCATAGATTCCGATGCTTCACTTGAGGTTTACTGTATCCCTTGGACCTTCTTATTGACGATGAAACACAGAAATTCCGTCGGAATTAAATGCAAAAGGCACAATGCCGACTTAAGTACAAGAAGACTGACTCATCTTACTGTCTATGTTCTGAACCATTCCTGTGACACTAGTTAAAGATTGCGATGCTTCCCTTCAGGTTTACTGTATCCCTCTGACCTTCTTATTGACGATGAAACACAGAAATTGCATCGGAATTAAATACAAAAGGCACAATGCCGACTTAAGTACATGAAGACCGACACTTCCTACTGACTATGATTTGAACCATTCCTGTGACAGTAGTTATAGATTCCGATGCGTCACTTCAGGTTTACTGTATCCCTCTGACCTTCTTATTGACGATGAAACACAGAAATTGCATCGGAATTAAATACAAGAGGCACAATGCCGACTTAAGTACAAGAAGACTGACTCTTCTTACTGACTATGATTTCAACCATTCCTGTGAGGCTAGTGATAGATTGCGATGCTTCCCTTCAGGTTAACTGTATCCCTCTGACCTTCTTATTGACGATGAAACACTGAAATTACATCGGAATTAAATACAAAAGGCACAATGCCGCCTTAAGTACATGAAGACCGACTCTTCCTACCGACAATGATTTGAACCATTCCTGTGACACTAGTTATGGATTCCGATGCTTCACTTGGGGTTTACTGTATCCCTTGGACCTTCTTATTGACGATGAAACACTGAAATTGCCTCGGAATTAAATACAAAAGGCACAATGCCGACTTAAGTACAAGAAGACTGACTCCTTTTACTGACTATGTTTCGAACCATTCCTGTGAGACTAGTTATAGATTGCGATGCTTCACTTCAGGTTTACTGTATCCCTCTGACCTTCCTATTGACGATGAATCACAGAAATTGCATCGGAATTAAATACAAAAGGCACAATGCCGACTTACGTACATGAAGACCGACACTTCCTACTGACTATGATTTGAACCATTCCTGTGACACTAGTTATAGATTACGATGTGTCACTTCAGGTTTACTGTATCCCTCTGACCTTCTTATTGACGATGAAACACGGAAATTGCATCGGAATTAAATACAAGAAGCACAATGCCGACTTAAGTACAAGAAGACTGACTCTTCTTACTGACTATGATTTGAACCATTCCTGTGACACTAGTTATAGATTCCGATGCTTCACTTGAGGTTTACTGTATCCCTTGGACCTTCTTATTAACGATTAAGCACAGAAATTGCATCGGAATTAAATACAAAAGGCTCAATGCCGATTTAAGTATATGAAGACCAACCCTTCCTACTGACTATGTTTGAACCGTTACTGTGACACTAGTTATAGATTCCGATGCTTCACTTGACGTTTACTGTATCCCTTGGACCTTCTTATTGACGATGAAACACAGAAATTGCATCGGAATTTAATACCAAGGGCACAATGCCGATTTAAGTACAAGGAAGACTGACTCTTCTTACTGTCTATGTTTTAACCATTCCTGTGACACTAGTTATAGATTCCGACGCTTCACTCCAGGTTTACTGTTTCCGTTGGACCTTCTTATTGACGATGAAACACAGAAATTGCATCGGAATTAAATACAAAAGGCACAATGCCGACTTAAGTACATGAAGACCGACACTTCCTACTGACTATGATTTGAACCGTTCCTGTGACACTAGTTATAGATTCCGATGAGTCACTTGAGGTTTACTGTGTCCCTTGGACCTTCTTATTGACGATGAAACACAGAAATTGCATCGGAATTAAATGCAAAAGTCACAATGAAGACTTAAGTACAAGAAGACTGACTCATCTTACTGTCTATGTTCTGAACCATTCCTGTGACACTAGTTATAGATTGCGATGCTTCCCTTCAGGTTTACTGTATGCCTCTGACCTTCTTATTGACGATGAAACACAGAAATCGCATAGGAATTAAATACAAAAGGCACAATGCCGACTTAAGTACATGAAGAACGACACTTCCTACTGACTATGATTTGAACCATTCCTGTGACACTAGTTATAGATTCCGATGCGTCACTTCAGGTTTACTGTATCCCTCTGACCTTGTTATTGACGATGAAACACAGAAATTGCGTCGGAATTAAATACAAGAGGGACAATGCCGAGTTAAGTACAAGAAGACTGACTCTTCTTACTGACTATGATTCCTACTATTCCTGTGAGACTAG
Source organism: Schistocerca piceifrons (assembly GCF_021461385.2). Taxonomy (NCBI): domain Eukaryota; kingdom Metazoa; phylum Arthropoda; class Insecta; order Orthoptera; family Acrididae; genus Schistocerca; species Schistocerca piceifrons. Next base: position 16,466,518 of record NW_025727396.1, on the reverse strand, counting down.
TTATAGATAGTGATGCTTCCCTTCAGGTTTACTGTATCCCTCTGACCTTCTTATTGACGATGAAACACAGAAATTGCATCGGAATTAAATACAAAAGGCACAATGCCGACTTAAGTACATGAAGACCGACACTTCCTACTGACTATGATTTGAACCATTCCTGTGACACTAGTTATAGATTCCGATGCTTCACTTGAGGTTTACTGTATCCCTTGGACCTTCTTATGGACGACGAAACACAGAAATGCTTCGGAATTAAATGCAAAAGTCACAATGAAGACTTAAGTACAAGAAGACTGACTCATCTTACTGTCTATGTTTTGAACCATTCCTGTGACACTAGTTATCGATTCCGATGCTTCCCTTGAGGTTTACTGTATCCCTTGGACCTTCTTATTGACGATGAAACACAGAAATTGCATCGGAATTAAATGCAAGAGGCACAATGCAGACTTAAGTATAAGAAGACTGACTCTTCTTACTTACTTTGTTTTGAACCATTCCTGTGACACTAGTTATAGATTGCGATGCTTCACTTCAAGTTTACTGTATCCCTCTAACCTTGTTATTGACGATGAAACACAGAAATTGCATCGGAATTAAATACAAGAGGGACAATGCCGAGTTAAGTACAAGATGACTGACTCTTCTTACTGACTATGATTCCTACTATTCCTGTGAGACTAGTTATAGATTGTGATGCTTCCCTTCAGGTTTACTGTATCCCTCTGACCTTATTGACGATGAAACACAGAAATTGCATCGGAATTAAATACAAAAGGCACAATGCCGACTTAAGTACATGAAGACCGACACTTCCTACTGACTATGATTTGAACCATACCTGTGACACTAGTTGTAGATTCCGATGCTTCACTTGAGGTTTACTGTATCCCTTGGACCTTCTTATTGACGATGAAACACAGAAATTGCCTCGGAATTAAATACAAAACGCACAATGCCGACTTAAGTACAAGAAGACTAACTCCTTTTACTGACTATGTTTTGAACCACTCCTGTGAGACTAGTTATAGATTGCGATGCTTCACTTCAGGTTTACTGTATCCCTCTGACCTTCTTATTGACGATGAAACACAGAAATCGCATCGGAATTAAATACAAATGGCACAAAGCCGACTTAAGTACATGAAGACCGACACTTCCTACTGACTATGATTTGAACCATTCCTGTGTCACTATTTACAGATTCCGATGCGTCACTTCAGGTTTACTGTATCCCTCTGACCTTGTTATTGACGTTGAAACACAGAAATTGCATCGGAATTAAATACAAGAGGGACAATGCCGACTTAAATACAAGAAGACTGACTCTTCTTACTGACTATGATTTGAACTATTCCTGTGAGACTAGTTATAGATTGTGATGCTTCCCTTCAGGTTTACTGTATCCCTCTGACCATGTTATTGACGATGAAACACAGAAATTGCATCGGAATTAAATACAAAAGGCACAATGCCGACTTAAGTACATGAGGACCGACACTTCCTACTGACTATGATTTGAACCATTCCTGTGACACTAGTTATAGATTCCGATGCTCCACTTGTGGTTTACTGTATCCCTTGGACCTTCTTATTGACGATGAAATACAGAAATTGCCTCGGAATTAAATACAAAAGGCACAATGCCGACTTAAGTACAAGAAGACTAACTCCTTTTACTGACTATGTTTTGAACCATTCCTGTGAGACTAGTTATAGATTGCGATGCTTCACTTCAGGTTTACTGTATCCCTGTGACCTTCTTATTGGCTATGAAACACAGAAATCGCATCGGAATTATATACAAAAGGCACAATGCCGACTTAAGTACATGAAGACCGACAGTTCCTACTGACTATGATTTGAACCATTCCTGTGACATTAGTTATAGATTCCGATGCGTCACTTCAGGTTTACTGTATCCCTCTGACCTTCTTATTGACGATGAAACACAGAAATTGTATCGGAATTAAATACAAAAGGCACAATGCCGACTTACGTACATGAAGACCGACACTTCCTACTGACTATGATTTGAACCATTCCTGTGACACTAGTTATCGATTCCGATGCTTCACTTGAGGTTTACTGTATCCCTTGGCCCTTCTTATTGACGATGAAACACAGAAATTGCATCGGAATTAAATACAAAAGGCACAATGCCGATTTAAGGACATGGAGACCAACTCTTCCTACTGACTATGTTTGAACCGTTCCTGTGACACTAGTTATAGATTCCGATGCTTCACTTGAGGTTTACAGTATCCCTTGGACCTTCTTATTGACGATGAAACACAGAAATTGCATCGGAATTTAATACCAAGGGCACAATGCCGATTTAAGTACAAGGAAGACTGACTCTTCTTACTGTCTATGTTTCAACCATTCCTGTGACACTAGTTATAGATTCCGACGCTTCACTCCAGGTTTACTGTTTCCCTTGGACCTTCTTATTGACGATGTAGCACAGAAATTGCATCGGAATTAAATACAAAAGGCACAATGCCGACTTAAGTACATGAAGACCGACTCTTCCTACTGACTATGTTTTGAACCATTCCTGTGACACTAGTTATGGATTCCGATGCTTCACTTGAGGTTTTCTGTATCCCTTGGACCTTCTTATTGACGATGAAATACAGAAATCGCATCGGAATTAACACAATAGGAACACTGCCGACTTTAGTACAAAAAGACTGACTCCTCTTACTGACTATGTTTTGAACCATTCCTGTGACACTAGTTATAGATTCCGATGCTTCACTTGAGCTTTACTGTACCCCTGTGACCTACTTTTTGACGATGAAACACAGAAATTGCATCGGAATTAAATAGAAGAGGCACAATGCCGACTTAAGTACAAGAAGACTGTCTCTTCCTACTGTCTATGCTTTGAACCATTCCTGTGACACTAGTTATAGATTCCGATGCTTCACTTCTGGTTTACTGTGTCCCTTGGACCATCTTATTGACGATGAAACACAGAAATGGCCTCGGAATTAAATACAAAAGGCACAATGCCGACTTCAGTACATGAAGACCGACACTTCCTTTTGACTATGATTTGAACCATTCCTGTGACACTAGTTATTGATTCCGATGCGTCACTTCAGGTTTACTGTATCCCTCTGACCTTCTTATTGACGATGAAACACAGAAATTGCATCGGAATTAAATACAAAAGGCACAATGCCGACTTAAGTACAAGAAGACTGTCTCTTCCTACTGTCTATGCTTTGAACCGTTCCTGTGACACTAGTTATAGATTCCGATGCTTCACTTCAGGTTTACTGTGTCCCTTGGACCTTCTTATTGACGATGAAACACAGAAATTGCATCGGAATTTAATACCAAGGGCACAATGCCGATTTAAGTACAAGGAAGACTGATTCTTCTTACTGTCTATGTTTTAACCATTCCTGTGACACTAGTTATAGATTCCGACGCTTCACTCCAGGTTTACTGTTTCCCTTGGACCTTCTTATTGACGATGAAACACAGAAATTGCATCGGAATTAAATACAAAAGGCACAATGCCGCCTTAAGTACATGAAGACCGACTCTTCCTACCGACAATGATTTGAACCATTCCTGTGACACTAGTTATAGATTCCGATGCTTCACTTGAGGTTTACTGTATCCCTTGGACCTTCTTATTGACGATGAAACACAGAAATTGCATCGCAATTAATTGCAAAAGGCACAATGCCGACTTAAGTACAAGGAGCCTTGCTCATCTTACTGTCTATGTTCTGAACCATTCCTGTGACACTAGTTATAGATTCCGACGCTTCACTCCAGGTTTACTGTATTCCGTGGACCTTCTTATTAACGATGAAGCACAGAAATTGCATCGGAAATAAATACAAAAGGCTCAATGCCGATTTAAGTACATGAAGACCAACCCTTCCTACTGACTATGTTTGAACCGTAACTGTGACACTAGTTACAGATTCCGATGCTTCACTTGAGGTTTACTGTATCCCTTGGACCTTCTTATTGACGATGAAACACAGAAATTGCATCGGAATTTAATACCAAGGGCACAATGCCGATTTAAGTGCAAGGAAGACTGACTCTTCTTACTGTCTATGTTTTAACCATTCCTGTGACACTAGTTATAGATTCCGACGCTTCACTCCAGGTTTACTGTTTCCCTTGGACCTTCTTATTGACAATGAAACACAGAAATTGCATCGGAATAAAATACAAAAGGCACAATGCCGACTTAAGTACATGAAGACCGACACTTCCTACTGACTATGGTTTGAACCATTCCTGTGACACTAGTCATAGATTCCGATGCTTCACTTGAGGTTTACTGTATCCCTTGGACCTTCTTATTGACGATGAAACACAGAAATTCCGTCGGAATTAAATGCAAAAGGCACAATGCTGACTTAAGTACAAGAAGACTGACTCATCTTACTGTCTATGTTCTGAACCATTCCTGTGACACTAGTGAAAGATTGCGATGATTCCCTTCAGGTTTACTGTATCCCTCTGACCTTCTTATTGACGATGAAACACAGAAATTGCATCGGAATTAAATACAAAAGGCACAATGCCGACTTAAGTACATGAAGACCGACACTTCCTACTGACTATGATTTGAACCATTCCTGTGACAGTAGTTATAGATTCCGATGCGTCACTTCAGGTTTACTGTATCCCTCTGACCTTCTTATTGACGATGAAACACAGAAATTGCATCGGAATTAAATACAAGAGGCACAATGCCGACTTAAGTACAAGAAGGCTGACTCTTCTTACTGACTATGATTTCAACCATTCCTGTGAGACTTGTTATAGATTGCGATGCTTCCCTTCAGGTTAACTGTATCCCTCTGACCTTGTTTTTGACGATGAAACACTGAAATTGCATCGGAATTAAATACAAAAGGCACAATGCCGCCTTAAGTATATGAAGACCGACTCTTCCTACCAACAATGATTTGAACCATTCCTGTGACACTAGTTATAGATTGCGATGCGTCACTTCAGGTTTACTGTATCCCTCTGACCTTCTTATTGACGATGAAACACAGAAATTGCATCGGAATTAAATACAAGAGGCACAATGCCGACTTAAGTATAAGAAGACTGACTCCTTTTACTGACTATGTTTTGAACCATTCCTGTGAGACTAGTTATAGATTGCGATGCTTCACTTCAGGTTTACTGTATCCCTCTGACCTTCCTATTGACGATGAATCACAGAATTTGCATCGGAATTAAGTACAAAAGGCACAATGCCGACTTACGTACATGAAGACCGACACTTCCTACTGACTATGATTTGAACCATTCCTGTGACACTAGTTATAGATTACGATGTGTCACTTCAGGTTTACTGTATCCCTCTGATCTTCTTATTGACGATGAAACACGGAAATTGCATCGGAATTAAATACAAGAGGCACAATGCCGACTTAAGTACAAGAAGACTGACTCTTCTTACTGACTATGATTTGAACCATTCCTGTGACACTAGTTATCGATTCCGATGCTTCCCTTGAGGTTTACTGTATCCCTTGGACCTTCTTATTGACGATGAAACACAGAAATTGCATCGGAATTAAATGCAAGAGGCACAATGCAGACTTAAGTATAAGAAGACTGACTCTTCTTACTTACTTTGTTTTGAACCATTCCTGTGACACTAGTTATAGATTGCGATGCTTCACTTCAAGTTTACTGTATCCCTCTAACCTTGTTATTGACGATGAAACACAGAAATTGCATCGGAATTAAATACAAGAGGGACAATGCCGAGTTAAGTACAAGAAGACTGACTCTTCTTACTGACTATGATTCCTACTATTCCTGTGAGACTAGTTATAGATTGTGATGCTTCCCTTCAGGTTTACTGTATCCCTCTGACCTTATTGACGATGAAACACAGAAATTTCATCGGAATTAAATACAAAAGGCACAATGCCGACTTAAGTACATGAAGACCGACACTTCCTACTGACTATGATTTGAACCATTCCTGTGACACTAGTTATAGATTCCGATGCTTCACTTGAGGTTTACTGTATCCCTTGGACCTTCTTATTGACGATGAAACACAGAAATTGCCTCGGAATTAAATACAAAACGCACAATGCCGACTTAAGTACAAGAAGACTAACTCCTTTTACTGACTATGTTTTGAACCACTCCTGTGAGACTAGTTATAGATTGCGATGCTTCACTTCAGGTTTACTGTATCCCTCTGACCTTCTTATTGACGATGAAACACAGAAATCGCATCGGAATTAAATACAAATGGCACAAAGCCGACTTAAGTACATGAAGACCGACACTTCCTACTGACTATGATTTGAACCATTCCTGTGTCACTATTTATAGATTCCGATGCGTCACTTCAGGTTTACTGTATCCCTCTGACCTTGTTATTGACGTTGAAACACAGAAATTGCATCGGAATTAAATACAAGAGGGACAATGCCGACTTAAGTACAAGAAGACTGACTCTTCTTACTGACTATGATTTGAACTATTCCTGTGAGACTAGTTATAGATTGTGATGCTTCCCTTCAGGTTTACTGTATCCCACTGACCATGTTATTGACGATGAAACACAGAAATTGCATCGGAATTAAATACAAAAGGCACAATGCCGACTTAAGTACATGAAGACCGACACTTCCTACTGACTATGATTTGAACCATTCCTATGACACTAGTTATAGATTCCGATGCTTCACTTGTGGTTTACTGTATCCCTTGGACCTTCTTATTGACGATGAAATACAGAAATTGCCTCGGAATTAAATACAAAAGGCACAATGCCGACTTAAGTACAAGAAGACTAACTCCTTTTACTGACTATGTTTTGAACCATTCCTGTGAGACTAGTTATAGATTGCGATGCTTCACTTCAGGTTTACTGTATCCCTGTGACCTTCTTATTGGCTATGAAACACAGAAATCGCATCGGAATTATATACAAAAGGCACAATGCCGACTTAAGTACATGAAGACCGACAGTTCCTACTGACTATGATTTGAACCATTCCTGTGACATTAGTTATAGATTCCGATGCGTCACTTCAGGTTTACTGTATCCCTCTGACCTTCTTATTGACGATGAAACACAGAAATTGTATCGGAATTAAATACAAAAGGCACAATGCCGACTTACGTACATGAAGACCGACACTTACTACTGACTATGATTTGAACCATTCCTGTGACACTAGTTATCGATTCCGATGCTTCACTTGAGGTTTACTGTATCCCTTGGCCCTTCTTATTGACGATGAAACACAGAAATTGCATCGGAATTAAATACAAAAGGCACAATGCCGATTTAAGGACATGAAGACCAACTCTTCCTACTGACTATGTTTGAACCGTTCCTGTGACACTAGTTATAGATTCCGATGCTTCACTTGAGGTTTACAGTATCCCTTGGACCTTCTTATTGACGATGAAACACAGAAATTGCATCGGAATTTAATACCAAGGGCACAATGCCGATTTATGTACAAGGAAGACTGACTCTTCTTACTGTCTATGTTTCAACCATTCCTGTGACACTAGTTATAGATTCCGACGCTTCACTCCAGGTTTACTGTTTCCCTTGGACCTTCTTATTGACGATGTAGCACAGAAATTGCATCGGAATTAAATACAAAAGGCACAATGCCGACTTAAGTACATGAAGACCGACTCTTCCTACTGACTATGTTTTGAACCATTCCTGTGACACTAGTTATGGATTCCGATGCTTCACTTGAGGTTTTCTGTATCCCTTGGACCTTCTTATTGACGATGAAATACAGAAATCGCATCGGAATTAACACAATAGGAACACTGCCGACTTTAGTACAAAAAGACTGACTCCTCTTACTGACTATGTTTTGAACCATTCCTGTGACACTAGTTATAGATTCCGATGCTTCACTTGAGCTTTACTGTACCCCTGTGACCTACTTTTTGACGATGAAACACAGAAATTGCATCGGAATTAAATAGAAGAGGCACAATGCCGACTTAAGTACAAGAAGACTGTCTCTTCCTACTGTCTATGCTTTGAACCATTCCTGTGACACTAGTTATAGATTCCGATGCTTCACTTCAGGTTTACTGTGTCCCTTGGACCATCTTATTGACGATGAAACACAGAAATGGCCTCGGAATTAAATACAAAAGGCACAATGCCGACTTCAGTACATGAAGACCGACACTTCCTTTTGACTATGATTTGAACCATTCCTGTGACACTAGTTATAGATTCCGATGCGTCACTTCAGGTTTACTGTATCCCTCTGACCTTCTTATTGACGATGAAACACAGAAATTGCATCGGAATTAAATACAAAAGGCACAATGCCGCCTTAAGTACAAGAAGACTGTCTCTTCCTACAGTCTATGCTTTGAACCGTTCCTGTGACACTAGTTATAGATTCCGATGCTTCACTTCAGGTTTACTGTGTCCCTTGGACCTTCTTATTGACGATGAAACACAGAAATTGCATCGGAATTTAATACCAAGGGCACAATGCCGATTTAAGTACAAGGAAGACTGATTCTTCTTACTGTCTATGTTTTAACCATTCCTGTGACACTAGTTATAGATTCCGACGCTTCACTCCAGGTTTACTGTTTCCCTTGGACCTTCTTATTGACGATGAAACACAGAAATTGCATCGGAATTAAATACAAAAGGCACAATGCCGCCTTAAGTACATGAAGACCGACTCTTCCTACCGACAATGATTTGAACCATTCCTGTGACACTAGTTATAGATTCCGATGCTTCACTTGAGGTTTACTGTATCCCTTGGACCTTCTTATTGACGATGAAACACAGAAATTGCATCGCAATTAATTGCAAAAGGCACAATGCCGACTTAAGTACAAGGAGCCTTGCTCATCTTACTGTCTATGTTCTGAACCATTCCTGTGACACTAGTTATAGATTCCGACGCTTCACTCCAGGTTTACTGTATCCCGTGGACCTTCTTATTAACGATGAAGCACAGAAATTGCATCGGAAATAAATACAAAAGGCTCAATGCCGATTTAAGTACATGAAGACCAACCCTTCCTACTGACTATGTTTGAACCGTAACTGTGACACTAGTTATAGATTCCGATGCTTCACTTGAGGTTTACTGTATCCCTTGGACCTTCTTATTGACGACGAAACACAGAAATTGCATCGGAATTAAATACCAAGGGCACAATGGTGATTTAAGTACAAGGAAGACTGACTCTTCTTACTGTCTATGTTTTAACCATTCCTGTGACACTAGTTATAGATTCCGACGCTTCACTCCAGGTTTACTGTTTCCCTTGGACCTTCTTATTGACAATGAAACACAGAAATTGCATCGGAATAAAATACAAAAGGCACAAGGCCGACTTAAGTACATGAAGACCGACACTTCCCACTGACTATGGTTTGAACCATTCCTGTGACACTAGTCATAGATTCCGATGCTTCACTTGAGGTTTACTGTATCCCTTCGACCTTCTTATTGACGATGAAACACAGAAATTCCGTCGGAATTAAATGCAAAAGGCACAATGCTGACTTAAGTACAAGAAGACTGACTCATCTTACTGTCTATGTTCTGAACCATTCCTGTGACACTAGTTAAAGATTGCGATGATTCCCTTCAGGTTTACTGTATCCCTCTGACCTTCTTATTGACGATGAAACACAGAAATTGCATCGGAATTAAATACAAAAGGCACAATGCCGACTTAAGTACATGAAGACCGACACTTCCTAATGACTATGATTTGAACCATTCCTGTGACAGTAGTTATAGATTCCGATGCGTCACTTCAGGTTTACTGTATCCCTCTGACCTTCTTATTGACGATGAAACACAGAAATTGCATCGGAATTAAATACAAGAGGCACAATGCCGACTTAAGTACAAGAAGACTGACTCTTCTTACTGACTATGATTTCAACCATTCCTGTGAGACTAGTTATAGATTGCGATGCTTCCCTTCAGGTTAACTGTATCCCTCTGACCTTGTTTTTGACGATGAAACACTGAAATTGCATCGGAATTAAATACAAAAGGCACAATGCCGCCTTAAGTATATGAAGACCGACTCTTCCTACCGACAATGATTTGAACCATTCCTGTGACACTAGTTATAGATTGCGATGCGTCACTTCAGGTTTACTGTATCCCTCTGACCTTCTTATTGACGATGAAACACAGAAATTGCATCGGAATTAAATACAAGAGGCACAATGCCGACTTAAGTACAAGAAGACTGACTCTTCTTACTGACTATGATTTCAACCATTCCTGTGAGACTAGTTATTGATTGCGATGCTTCCCTTCAGGTTAAATGTATCCCTCTGACCTTCTTATTGACGATGAAACACTGAAATTGCATCGGAATTAATTACAAAAGGCACAATGCCGCCTTAAGTACATGAAAACCGACTCTTCCTACCGACTATGATTTGAACCATTCCTGTGACACTAGTTATAGATTCCGATGCTTCACTTAAGGTTTACTGTATCCGTTGGACCTTCTTATTGACCATGAAACACAGAAATTGCATCGCAATTAATTGCAAAAGGCACAATGCCGACTTAAGTACAAGGAGACTTACTCATCTTACTGTCTATGTTCTGAACCATTCCTGTGACACTAGTTATAGATTCCGACGATTCACTCCAGGTTTACTGTATCCCTTGGACCTTCTTATTAACGATGAAGCACAGAAATTGCATCGGAAATAAATACAAAAGGCTCAATGCCGATTTAAGTACATGAAGACCAACCCTTCCTACTGACTATGTTTGAACCGTTACTGTGACACTAGTTATAGATTCCGATGCTTCACTTGAGGTTTACTGTATCCCTTGGACCTTCTTATTGACGACGAAACACAGAAATTGCATCGGAATTTAATACCAAGGGCACAATGCCGATTTAAGTACAAGGAAGACTGACTCTTCTTACTGTCTATGTTTTAACCATTCCTGTGACACTAGATATAGATTCCGACGCTTCACTCCAGGTTTACTGTTTCCCTTGGACCTTCTTATTGACGATGAAACACAGAAATGGCATCGGAATTAAATACAAAAGGCACAATGCCGACGTAAGTACATGAAGACCGACACTTCCTACTGACTATGGTTTGAACCATTCCTTTGACACTAGTCATAGATTCCGATGCTTCACTTGAGGTTTACTGTATCCCTTGGACCTTCTTATTGGCGATGAAACACAGAAATTCCGTCGGAATTAAATGCAAAAGGCACAATGCCGACTTAAGTACAAGAAGACTGACTCATCTTACTGTCTATGTTCTGAACCATTCCTGTGACACTAGTTAAAGATTGCGATGCTTCCCTTCAGGTTTACTGTATCCCTCTGACCTTCTTATTGACGATGAAACACAGAAATTGCATCGGAATTAAATACAAAAGGCACAATGCCGACTTAAGTACATGAAGACCGACACTTCCTACTGACTATGATTTGAACCATTCCTGTGACACTAGTTATAGATTCCGATGCGTCACTTCAGCTTTACTGTATCCCTCTGACCTTCTTATTGACGATGAAACACAGAAATTGCATCGGAATTAAATACAAGTGGCACAATGCCGACTTAAGTACAAGAAGACTGACTCTTCTTACTGACTGTGATTTCAACCATTCCTGTGAGACTAGTGATAGATTGCGATGCTTCCCTTCAGGTTAACTGTATCCCTCTGACCTTCTTATTGACGATGGAACACTGAAATTACATCGGAATTAAATACAAAAGGCACAATGCCGCCTTAAGTACATGAAGACCGACTCTTCCTACCGACAATGATTTGAACCATTCCTGTGACACTAGTTATGGATTCCGATGCTTCACTTGGGGTTTACTGTATCCCTTGGACCTTCTTATTGACGATGAAACACAGAAATTGCCTCGGAATTAAATACAAAAGGCACAATGCCGACTTAAGTACAAGAAGACTGACTCCTTTTACTGACTATGTTTTGAACCATTCCTGTGAGACTAGTTATAGATTGCGATGCTTCACTTCAGGTTTACTGTATCCCTCTGACCTTCCTATTGACGATGAATCACAGAAATTGCATCGGAATTAAATACAAAAGGCACAATGCCGACTTACGTACATGAAGACCGACACTTCCTACTGACTATGATTTGAACCATTCCTGTGACACTAGTTATAGATTACGATGTGTCACTTCAGGTTTACTGTATCCCTCTGACCTTCTTATTGACGATGAAACACGGAAATTGCATCGGAATTAAATACAAGAGGCACAATGCCGACTTAAGTACAAGAAGACTGACTCTTCTTACTGACTATGATTTGAACCATTCCTGTGACACTAGTTATAGATTCCGATGCTTCACTTGAGGTTTACTGTATCCCTTGGACCTTCTTATTAACGATTAAGCACAGAAATTGCATCGGAATTAAATACAAAAGGCTCAATGCCGATTTAAGTATATGAAGACCAACCCTTCCTACTGACTATGTTTGAACCGTTACTGTGACACTAGTTATAGATTCCGATGCTTCACTTGAGGTTTACTGTATCCCTTGGACCTTCTTATTGACGATGAAACACAGAAATTGCATCGGAATTTAATACCAAGGGCACAATGCCGATTTAAGTACAAGGAAGACTGACTCTTCTTACTGTCTATGTTTTAACCATTCCTGTGACACTAGTTATAGATTCCGACGCTTCACTCCAGGTTTACTGTTTCCGTTGGACCTTCTTATTGACGATGAAACACAGAAATTGCATCGGAATTAAATACAAAAGGCACAATGCCGACTTAAGTACATGAAGACCGACACTTCCTACTGACTATGATTTGAACCATTCCTGTGACACTAGTTATAGATTCCGATGAGTCACTTGAGGTTTACTGTGTCCCTTGGACCTTCTTATTGACGATGAAACACAGAAATTGCATCGGAATTTAATGCAAAAGTCACAATGAAGACTTAAGTACAAGAAGACTGACTCATCTTACTGTCTATGTTCTGAACCATTCCTGTGACACTAGTTATAGATTGCGATGCTTCCCTTCAGGTTTACTGTATGCCTCTGACCTTCTTATTGGCGATGAAACACAGAAATCGCATAGGAATTAAATACAAAAGGCACAATGCCGACTTAAGTACATGAAGAACGACACTTCCTACTGACTATGATTTGAACCATTCCTGTGACACTAGTTATAGATTCCGATGCGTCACTTCAGGTTTACTGTATCCCTTGGACCTTCTTATGGACGATGAAATACAGAAATAGCATCGGAATTATCACAATAGGCACACTACCGACTTCAGTACAAAAAGACTGACTCCTCTTACTGACTATTCTTTGAAACATTCCTGTGACACCTGTTATGGATTCCGATGCTTCACTTCAGCTTTACTGTACCCCTCTGACCTACTTTTTGACAATGAAACACAGAAATTGCATCGGAATGAAATAGAAAAGGCACAATGCTGACTTAAGTACAAGAAGATTGACTCTTCCTTCTGTCTATCTTTTGAACCATTCCTGTGACACTAGTTATAGATTCCGATGCTTCACTTCAGGTTTACTGTATCCCTCTGACCTTCTTATTGACGATGAAACACAGAAATTGCATCGGAATTAAATACAAAAGGCACAATGCCGACTTAAGTACATGAAGACCGACACTTCCTACTGACTATGATTTGAACCATTCCTGTGACACTAGTTATAGATTCCGATGCTTCACTTGAGGTTTACTGTATCCCTTGGACCTTCTTATGGACGATGAAACACAGAAATTGCATCGGAATTAAATGCAAAAGTCTCAATGAAGACTTAAGTACAAGAAGACTGACTCATCTTACTGACTATGTTTTGAACCATTCCTGTGACACTAGTTATCGATTCCGATGCTTCCCTTGAGGTTTACTGTATCCCTTGGACCTTCTTATTGACGATGAAACACAGAAATTGCATCGGAATTTAATGCAAGAGGCACAATGCAGACTTAAGTATAAGAAGACTGACTCTTCTTACTTACTTTGTTTTGAACCATTCCTGTGACACTAGTTATAGATTGCGATGCTTCACTTCACGTTTACTGTATCCCTCTAACCTTGTTATTGACGATGAAACACAGAAATTGCATCGGAATTAAATACAAGAGGGACAATGCCGAGTTAAGTACAAGAAGACTGACTCTTCTTACTGACTATGATTCCTACTATTCCTGTGAGACTAGTTATAGATTGTGATGCTTCCCTTCAGGTTTACTGTATCCCTCTGACCTTATTGACGATGAAACACAGAAATTGCATCGGAATTAAATACAAAAGGCACAATGCCGACTTAAGTACATGAAGACCGACACTTCCTACTGACCATGATTTGAACCATTCCTGTGACACTAGTTATAGATTCCGATGCTTCACTTGAGGTTTACTGTATCCCTTGGACCTTCTTATTGACGATGAAACACAGAAATTGCCTCGGAATTAAATACAAAACGCACAATGCCGACTTAAGTACAAGAAGACTAACTCCTTTTACTGACTATGTTTTGAACCACTCCTGTGAGACTAGTTATAGATTGCGATGCTTCACTTCAGGTTTGCTGTATCCCTCTGACCTTCTTATTGACGATGAAACACAGAAATCGCATCGGAATTAAATACAAATGGCACAAAGCCGACTTAAGTACATGAAGACCGACACTTCCTACTGACTATGATTTGAACCATTCCTGTGTCACTATTTATAGATTCCGATGCGTCACTTCAGGTTTACTGTATCCCTCTGACCTTGTTATTGACGTTGAAACACAGAAATTGCATCGGAATTAAATACAAGAGGGACAATGCCGACTTAAGTACAAGAAGACTGACTCTTCTTACTGACTATGATTTGAACTATTCCTGTGAGACTAGTTATAGATTGTGATGCTTCCCTTCAGGTTTACTGTATCCCTCTGACCATGTTATTGACGATGAAACACAGAAATTGCATCGGATTTAATTCAAAAGGCACAATGCCGACTTAAGTACATGAAGACCGACACTTCCTACTGACTATGATTTGAACCATTCCTGTGACACTAGTTATAGATTCCGATGCTTCACTTGTGGTTTACTGTATCCCTTGGACCTTCTTATTGACGATGAAATACAGAAATTGCCTCGGAATTAAATACAAAAGGCACAATGCCGACTTAAGTACAAGAAGACTAACTCCTTTTACTGACTATGTTTTGAACCATTCCTGTGAGACTAGTTATAGATTGCGATGCTTCACTTCAGGTTTACTGTATCCCTGTGACCTTCTTATTGGCTATGAAACACAGAAATCGCATCGGAATTATATACAAAAGGCACAATGCCGACTTAAGTACATGAAGACCGACACTTCCTACTGACTATGATTTGAACCATTCCTGTGACACTAGTTATCGATTCCGATGCTTCACTTGAGGTTTACTGTATCCCTTGGCCCTTCTTATTGACGATGAAACACAGAAATTGCATCGGAATTAAATACAAAAGGCACAATGCCGATTTAAGGACATGAAGACCAACTCTTCCTACTGACTATGTTTGAACCGTTCCTGTGACACTAGTTATAGATTCCGATGCTTCACTTGAGGTTTACAGTATCCCTTGGACCTTCTTATTGACGATGAAACACAGAAATTGCATCGGAATTTAATACCAAGGGCACAATGCCGATTTAAGTACAAGGAAGACTGACTCTTCTTACTGTCTATGTTTCAACCATTCCTGTGACACTAGTTATAGATTCCGACGCTTCACTCCAGGTTTACTGTTTCCCTTGGACCTTCTTATTGACGATGTAGCACAGAAATTGCATCGGAATTAAATACAAAAGGCACAATGCCGACTTAAGTACATGAAGACCGACTCTTCCTACTGACTATGTTTTGAACCATTCCTGTGACACTAGTTATGGATTCCGATGCTTCACTTGAGGTTTTCTGTATCCCTTGGACCTTCTTATTGACGATGAAATACAGAAATCGAATCGGAATTAACACAATAGGAACACTGCCGACTTTAGTACAAAAAGACTGACTCCTCTTACTGACTATGTTTTGAACCATTCCTGTGACACTAGTTATAGATTCCGATGCTTCACTTGAGCTTTACTGTACCCCTGTGACCTACTTTTTGACGATGAAACACAGAAATTGCATCGGAATTAAATAGAAGAGGCACAATGCCGACTTAAGTACAAGAAGACTGTCTCTTCCTACTGTCTATGCTTTGAACCATTCCTGTGACACTAGTTATAGATTCCGATGCTTCACTTCAGGTTTACTGTGTCCCTTGGACCATCTTATTGACGATGAAACACAGAAATGGCCTTGGAATTAAATACAAAAGGCCCAATGCCGACTTCAGTACATGAAGACCGACACTTCCTTTTGACTATGATTTGAACCATTCCTGTGACACTAGTTATAGATTCCGATGCGTCACTTCAGGTTTACTGTATCCCTCTGACCTTCTTATTGACGATGAAACACAGAAATTGCATCGGAATTAAATACAAGAGGCACAAGCCGACTTAAGTACAAGAAGACTGACACGTCTTACTGACTATGATTTGAACCATTCCTGTGAGACTAGTTATAGATTGCGATGCTTCCCTTTAGGTTTACTGTATCCCTCTGACCTTCTTATTGACGATGAAACACAGAAATTACATCGGAATTAAATACAAAAGGCACAATGCCGACTTAAGTACATGAAGACCGACACTTCCTTTTGACTATGATTTGATCCATTCCTGTGACACTAGTTATAGATTCCGATGCGTCACTTCAGGTTTACTGTATCCCTCTGACCTTCTTATTGACGATGAAACACAGAAATTGCATCGGAATTAAATACAAGAGGCACAATGCCGACTTAAGTACAAGTAGACTGACTCCTTTTACTGACTATGTTTTGAACCATTCCTGTGAGACTAGTTATGTATTGCGATGCTTCCCTTCAGGTTTACTGTATCCCTCTGACCTTCTTATTGACGATGAAACACAGAAATTACATCGGAATTAAATACAAAAAGCACAATGCCGACATAAGTACATCAAGACTGACACTTCCCACTGACTATGATTTTAACCATTCCTGTGACACTAGTTATAGATTCCGATGCTTCACTTGAGGTTTACTGTATCCATTGGACCTTCTTATTGACGATGAACACAGAAATTGCCTCGGAATTAAATACAAAAGGCACAATGCCGACTTAAGTACAAGAACACTGACTCCTTTTACTGACTATGTTTTGAACCATTCCTGTGAGACTAGTTATAGATTGCGATGCTTCACTTCAGGTTTACTGTTTCCCTCTGACCTTCTTATTGACGATGAAGCACAGAAATTGCATCGGAATTAAATACAAAAGGCACAATGCCGACTTACGTACATGAAGACTGACACTTCCTACTGACTATGATTTGAAACATTCCTGTGACACTAGTTATAGATTCCGATGCGTCACTTCAGGTTTACTGTATCCCTCTGACCTTGTTATTGACGTTGAAACACAGAAATTGCATCGGAATTAAATACAAGAGGGACAATGCCGACTTAAGTACAAGAAGACTGACTCTTCTTACAGACTATGATTTGAACTATTCCTGTGAGACTAGTTATAGATGGTGATGCTTCCCTTCAGGTTTACTGTATCCCTCTGACCATGTTATTGACGATGAAACACAGAAATTGCATCGGATTTAATTCAAAAGGCACAATGCCGACTTAAGTACATGAAGACCGACACTTCCTACTGACTATGATTTGAACCATTCCTGTGACACTAGTTATAGATTCCGATGCTTCACTTGTGGTTTACTGTATCCCTTGGACCTTCTTATTGACGATGAAATACAGAAATTGCCTCGGAATTAAATACAAAAGGCACAATGCCGACTTAAGTACAAGAAGACTAACTCCTTTTACTGACTATGTTTTGAACCATTCCTGTGAGACTAGTTATAGATTGCGATGCTTCACTTCAGGTTTACTGTATCCCTGTGACCTTCTTATTGGCTATGAAACACAGAAATCGCATCGGAATTATATACAAAAGGCACAATGCCGACTTAAGTACATGAAGACCGACAGTTCCTACTGACTATGATTTGAACCATTCCTGTGACATTAGTTATAGATTCCGATGCGTCACTTCAGGTTTACTGTATCCCTCTGACCTTCTTATTGACGATGAAACACAGACATTGTATCGGAATTAAATACAAAAGGCACAATGCCGACTTACGTACATGAAGACCGACACTTCCTACTGACTATGATTTGAACCATTCCTGTGACACTAGTTATCGATTCCGATGCTTCACTTGAGGTTTACTGTATCCCTTGGCCCTTCTTATTGACGATGAAACACAGAAATTGCATCGGAATTAAATACAAAAGGCACAATGCCGATTTAAGGACATGAAGACCAACTCTTCCTACTGACTATGTTTGAACCGTTCCTGTGACACTAGTTATAGATTCCGATGCTTCACTTGAGGTTTACAGTATCCCTTGGACCTTCTTATTGACGATGAAACACAGAAATTGCATCGGAATTTAATACCAAGGGCACAATGCCGATTTAAGTACAAGGAAGACTGACTCTTCTTACTGTCTATGTTTCAACCATTCCTGTGACACTAGTTATAGATTCCGACGCTTCACTCCAGGTTTACTGTTTCCCTTGGACCTTCTTATTGACGATGTAGCACAGAAATTGCATCGGAATTAAATACAAAAGGCACAATGCCGACTTAAGTACATGAAGACCGACTCTTCCTACTGACTATGTTTTGAACCATTCCTGTGACACTAGTTATGGATTCCGATGCTTCACTTGAGGTTTTCTGTATCCCTTGGACCTTCTTATTGACGATGAAATACAGAAATCGCATCGGAATTAACACAATAGGAACACTGCCGACTTTAGTACAAAAAGACTGACTCCTCTTACTGACTATGTTTTGAACCATTCCTGTGACACTAGTTATAGATTCCGATGCTTCACTTGAGCTTTACTGTACCCCTGTGACCTACTTTTTGACGATGAAACACAGAAATTGCATCGGAATTAAATAGAAGAGGCACAATGCCGACTTAAGTACAAGAAGACTGTCTCTTCCTACTGTCTATGCTTTGAACCATTCCTGTGACACTAGTTATAGATTCCGATGCTTCACTTCAGGTTTACTGTGTCCCTTGGACCATCTTATTGACGATGAAACACAGAAATGGCCTCGGAATTAAATACAAAAGGCCCAATGCCGACTTCAGTACATGAAGACCGACACTTCCTTTTGACTATGATTTGAACCATTCCTGTGACACTAGTTATAGATTCCGATGCGTCACTTCAGGTTTACTGTATCCCTCTGACCTTCTTATTGACGATGAAACACAGAAATTGCATCGGAATTAAATACAAGAGGCACAAGCCGACTTAAGTACAAGAAGACTGACACGTCTTACTGACTATGATTTGAACCATTCCTGTGAGACTAGTTATAGATTGCGATGCTTCCCTTTAGGTTTACTGTATCCCTCTGACCTTCTTATTGACGATGAAACACAGAAATTACATCGGAATTAAATACAAAAGGCACAATGCCGACTTAAGTACATGAAGACCGACACTTCCTTTTGACTATGATTTGATCCATTTCTGTGACACTAGTTATAGATTCCGATGCGTCACTTCAGGTTTACTGTATCCCTCTGACCTTCTTATTGACGATGAAACACAGAAATTGCATCGGAATTAAATACAAGAGGCACAATGCCGACTTAAGTACAAGAAGACTGACTCCTTTTACTGACTATGTTTTGAACCATTCCTGTGAGACTAGTTATGTATTGCGATGCTTCCCTTCAGGTTTACTGTATCCCTCTGACCTTCTTATTGACGATGAAACACAGAAATTACATCGGAATTAAATACAAAAAGCACAATGCCGACATAAGTACATCAAGACTGACACTTTCCACTGACTATGATTTTAACCATTCCTGTGACACTAGTTATAGATTCCGATGCTTCACTTGAGGTTTACTGTATCCATTGGACCTTCTTATTGACGATGAACACAGAAATTGCCTCGGAATTAAATACAAAAGGCACAATGCCGACTTAAGTACAAGAACACTGACTCCTTTTACTGACTATGTTTTGAACCATTCCTGTGAGACTAGTTATAGATTGCGATGCTTCACTTCAGGTTTACTGTTTCCCTCTGACCTTCTTATTGACGATGAAGCACAGAAATTGCATCGGAATTAAATACAAAAGGCACAATGCCGACTTACGTACATGAAGACTGACACTTCCTACTGACTATGATTTGAAACATTCCTGTGACACTAGTTATAGATTCCGATGCGTCACTTCAGGTTTACTGTATCCCTCTGACCTTCTTATTGACGATGAAACACAGAAATTGCATCGGAATTAAATAGAAAAGGCGCAATGCCGACTTAAGTACATGAACCCCGACACTTCCTACTGACTATGATTTAAACCATTCCTGTGACACTAGTTATAGATGTCGATGCTTCACTTGAGGTTTACTGTATCCCTTGGACCTTCTTATTGACGATGAAACACGGAAATTGCATCGGAATTAAATGCTAAGGGCACAATGCCGACTTAAGTACAAGAGGACTGACTCATCTTACTGTCTATGTTCTGAACCATTCCTGTGACACTAGTTATAGATTCCGACGCTTCACTCCAGGTTTACTGTATCCCTTGGACCTTCTTATTGACGATGGCGCACAGAAATTGCATCGGAATTAAACACAAAAGGAACAATGCCGACTTAAGTACATGAAGACCGACACTCCCTACTGACTATGATTTGAACCATTCCTGTGACACTAGTTATAGATTCCGATGCTTCAGTTGAGGTTTACTGTATCCCTTGGACCTACGTATTGACGATGAAACACAGAAATTGCATCGGAATTTAATACCAAGGGCACAATGCCGATTTAAGTACAAGAAAAGACTGACTCTTCTTACTGTCTATGTTTTAACCATTCCTGTGACACTAGTTATAGATTAAGACTCTTCACTCAAGGTTTACTGTTTCCCTTGGACCTTCTTATTGACGATGAAACACAGAAATTGCATCGGAATTAAATACAAAAGGCACAATGCCGACTTAAGTACAAGAAGACTGACTCCTTTTACTTGCTATGTTTTGAACCATTCATTTGACACTAGTTATAAATTCGGATGCTTCACTTCAGGTTTTCTGTATCCCTCTGACCTTCTTATTGACGATGAAACACAGAAATTGCATCGGAATTAAATGCGAAAGGCACAATGCCGACTTATGTACAAGAAGACTGACTCATCTTACTGTCTATGTTCTGAACCATTCCTGTGACACTAGTTATAGATTCCGACGCTTCACTCCAGGTTTACTGTATCCCTTGGACCTTCTTATTGACGATGAAGCACAGAAATTGCATCGGAATTAAATACAAAAGGCACAATGCCGACTTAGGTACATGAAGACCAACTCTTCCTACTGACTATGTTTTGAACCATTCCTGTGACACTAGTTATAGATTCCGATGCTTAACTTGAGGTTTACTGTATCCCTTGGACCTTCTTATTGACGATGAAACACAGAAATTGCATCGAAATTAAATACAAAAGGCACAATGCCGACTTAAGTACAAGTAGACTGACTCATCTTACTGTCAATGTTCTGAACAATTCCTGTGACACTAGTTATAGATTCCGATGCTTCACTTCAGGTTTACTGTATCCCTTGGACCTTCTTATTAACGATGAAATACAGAAATAGCATCGGAATTATCACAATAGGCACACTACCGACTTCAGTACAAAAAGACTGACTCCTCTTACTGACTATTCTTTGAAACATTCCTGTGACACCTGTTATGGATTCCGATGCTTCACTTCAGCTTTACTGTACCCCTCTGACCTACTTTTTGACAATGAAACACAGAAATTGCATCGGAATGAAATAGAAAAGGCACAATGCTGACTTAAGTACAAGAAGACTGACTCTTCCTTCTGTCTATCTTTTGAACCATTCCTGTGACACTAGTTATAGATTCCGATGCTTCACTTCAGGTTTACTGTATCCCTTGGACCTTCTTGATGACGATGAAACACAGAAATTGCCTCGGAATTAAATACAAAAGGCACAATGCCGACTTAAGTACAAGAAGACTGACTCCTTTTACTGACTATACTTTGAACCATTCCTGTGAGACTAGTTATAGATTGCGATGTTTCCCTTCAGGTTTACTGTATCCCTCTGACCTTCTTATTGACGATGAAACACAGAAATTACATCGGAATTAAATACAAAAAGCACAATGCCGACATAAGTACATCAAGACTGACACTTCCCACTGACTATGATTTTAACCATTCCTGTGACACTAGTTATAGATTCCGATGCTTCACTTGAGGTTTACTGTATCCATTGGACCTTCTTATTGACGATGAACACAGAAATTGGCTCGGAATTAAATACAAAGGGCACAATGCCGACTTAAGTACAAGAACACTGACTCCTTTTACTGACTATGTTTTGAACCATTCCTGTGAGACTAGTTATAGATTGCGATGCTTCACTTCAGGTTTACTGTTTCCCTCTGACCTTCTTATTGACGATGAAGCACAGAAATTGCATCGGAATTAAATACAAAAGGCACAATGCCGACTTACGTACATGAAGACTGACACTTCCTACTGACTATGATTTGAAACATTCCTGTGACACTAGTTACAGATTCCGATGCGTCACTTCAGGTTTACTGTATCCCTCTGATCTTCTTATTGACGATGAAACACAGAAATTGCATCGGAATTAAATAGAAAAGGCACAATGCCGACTTAAGTACATGAAGACCGACACTTCCTACTGACTATGATTTAAACCATTCCTGTGACACTAGTTATAGATGTCGGTGCTTCACTTGAGGTTTACTGTATCCCTTGGACCTTCTTATTGACGATGAAACACGGAAATTGCATCGGAATTAAATGCTAAGGGCACAATGCCGACTTAAGTACAAGAAGACTGACTCATCTTACTGTCTATGTTCTGAACCATTCCCGTGACACTAGTTATAGATTCCGACACTTCACTCCAGGTTTACTGTATCCCTTGGACCTTCTTATTGACGATGAAGCACAGAAATTGCGTCGGAATTAAACACAAAAGGAACAATGCCGACTTAAGTACATGAAGACCGACACTCCCTACTGACTATGATTTGAACCATTCCTGTGACACTAGTTATAGATTCCGATGCTTCACTTGAGGTTTACTGTATCCCTTGGACCTACGTATTGACGATGAAACACAGAAATTGCATCGGAATTTAATACCAAGGGCATAATGCCGATTTAAGTACAAGAAAAGACTGACTCTTCTTACTGTCTATGTTTTAACCATTCCTGTGACACTAGTTATAGATTCCGACTCTTCACTCCAGGTTTACTGTCTCCCTTGGACCTTCCTATTGACGATGAAACACAGAAATTGCATCGGAATTAAATACAAAAGGCACAATGCCGACTTAAGTACAAGAAGACTGACTCCTTTTACTTGCTATGTTTTGAACCATTCATTTGACACTAGTTATAAATTCGGATGCTTCACTTCAGGTTTTCTGTATCCCTCTGACCTTCTTATTGACGATGAAACACAGAAATTGCATCGAAATGAAATAGAAAAGGCACAATGCTGACTTAAGTACAAGAAGACTGACTCTTCCTTCTGTCTATCTTTTGAACCATTCCTGTGACACTAGTTACAGATTCCGATGCGTCACTTCAGGTTTACTGTATCCCTCTGACCTTCTTATTGACGATGAAACACAGAAATTGCATCGGAATTAAATACAAAAGGCACAATGCCGACTTAGGTACATGAAGACCAACTCTTCCTACTGACTATGCTTTGAACCATTCCTTTGACACTAGTTATAGATTCCGATGCTTAACTTGAGGTTTACTGTATCCTTTGGACCTTCTTATTGACGATGAAACACAGAAATTGCATCGAAATTAAATACAAAAGGCACAATGCAGACTTAAGTACAAGTAGTCTGACTCATCTTACTGTCAATGTTCTGAACCATTCCTGTGACACTAGTTATAGATTCCGATGCCT
The DNA here is from genome assembly GCF_021461385.2 of Schistocerca piceifrons. NCBI lineage: Eukaryota > Metazoa > Arthropoda > Insecta > Orthoptera > Acrididae > Schistocerca > Schistocerca piceifrons. Next base: position 16,442,277 of record NW_025727396.1, on the reverse strand, counting down.
CACTTCAGGTTTACTGTATCCCTTGGACCTTCTTATTAACGATGAAATACAGAAATAGCATCGGAATTATCACAATAGGCACACTGCCGACTTCAGTACAAAAAGACTGACTCCTCTTACTGACTATTTTTTGAAACATTCCTGTGACACCTGTTATAGATTCCGATGCTTCACTTCAGCTTTACTGTACCCCTCTGACCTACTTTTTGACAATGAAACACAGAAATTGCATCGGAATGAAATAGAAAAGGCACAATGCTGACTTAAGTACAAGAAGACTGACTCTTCCTTCTGTCTATCTTTTGAACCATTCCTGTGACACTAGTTATAGATTCCGATGCTTCACTTCAGGTTTACTGTATCCCTTGGACCTTCTTGATGACGACGAAACACAGAAATTGCCTCGGAATTAAATACAAAAGGCACAATGCCGACTTAAGTACAAGAAGACTGACTCCTTTTACTGACTATGCTTTGAACCATTCCTGTGAGACTAGTTATAGATTGCGATGTTTCCCTTCAGGTTTACTGTATCCCTCTGACCTTCTTATTGAAACACAGAAATTGCATCGGAATTAAATACAAAAGGGACAATGCCGACTTAAGTACATGAAGACCGGCACTTCCTACAGACTATGATTTGAACCAATCCTGTGACACTAGTTATAGATTCCAATGCTTCACTTGAGGTTTACTGAATCCCTTGGACCTTCTTATTGACGATGAAAACCAGAAATTGCATCGGAATTAAATACAAAAGGCACAATGCCTTCCTACTGACTATGTTCTGAACCATTCCTGTGACACTAGTTATAGATTCCGATGCTTCACTCCAGGTTTACTGTATCCCTTGGACCCTGTTATTGACGATGAAGCACAGAAATTGCATCGGAATTAAATACAAAAGGCACAATGCCGACTTAAGTACATGAAGACCGACTCTACCTACTGACTATGTTTTGAACCATTCCTGTGACACTAGTTATAGATTCCGATGCTTCACTTGAGGTTAACTGTATCCCTTTTACCTTCTTATTGACGATGAAACTCAGAAATTGCATCGGAATTAAATACAAAAGGCACAATGGTGACTTAAGTACAAAAAGACTGACTCCTCTTACTGACTATGTTTTGAACCATTCCTGTGACACTAGTTATAGATTGCGATGCTTCACTTCAGGTTTACTGTATCCCTTGGACCTTTTTATTGACGATGAAAGACAGAAATCGCACCGGAATTAACACAATAGGCACACTGCCGACTTAATTACAAATAGACTGACTCCTCTTACACACTAGGTTTTGAACCATTCCTGTGACACTAGTTATAGGTTCCGATGCTTCACTTCAGCTTTACTGTACCACTCTGACCTACTTTTTGACGATGAAACACAGAAATTGCATCGGAATTAAATAGAAAAGGCACAATGCCGACTTAAGTACAAGAAGACTGACTCTTCCCACTGTCAATGTTTTGAACCATTCCGGTGACACTAGTTATAGATTCCGATGCTTCACTTCAGGTTTACTGTATCCCTTGGACCTTCTTATTGACGATGAAACACAGATATTGCCTCGGAATTAAATACAAAAGGCACAATGCCGACTTAAGTACAAGAAGACTGACATTTCTTACTGTCTATGATTTGAACCATTCCTGTGACACTAGTTATAGGTTCCGATGCTACACTCCAGGCTTACTATATCCCATGGCCCTTCTTATTGACGATGAAACACAGATATTGCATCGGAATTTCATTCAAGAGGCACAATGCAGACTTAAGGATAAGAAGACAGACTCTTCTTACTTACTTTGTTTTGAACCATTCCTGTGACACTAGTTATAGATTCCGATGCTTCACTTCAGGTTTACTGTATCCCTTGGACCGTCTTATTTGCAATGAAACACAGAAATTGCATCGGAATTAAATACAAAAGGCACAATGCCGAATTAAGTACATGAAGACCAACTCCTCCTACTGACTATGTTTGAACCGTTCCTGTGACACTAGTTATAGATTCCGATGCTTCACTCGAGGTTAACTGTATCCCTTGGACCTTCTTATTGACGATGAAACACAGAAATTGCATCGGAATTTAATACCAAGGGCACAATGCCGATTTAAGTACAAGGAAGACTGATTCTTCTTACTGTCTATGTTTTAACCATTCCTGTGACACTAGTTATAGATTCCGACGCTTCACTCCAGGTTTACTGTTTCCCTTGGACTTTCTTATTGACGATGAAACACAGAAATTGCATCGGAATTAAATACAAAAGGCACAATGCCGCATTAAGTACATGAAGACCGACTCTTCCTACCGACAATGATTTGAACCATTCCTGTGACACTAGTTATAGATTCCGATGCTTCACTTGAGGTTTACTGTATCCCTTGGACCTTCGTATTGACGATGAAACACAGAAATTGCATCGCAATTAATTGCAAAAGGCACAATGCCGACTTAAGTACAAGGAGCCTTGCTCATCTTACTGTCTATGTTCTGAACCATTCCTGTGACACTAGTTATAGATTCCGACGCTTCACTCCAGGTTTACTGTATCCCTTGGACCTTCTTATTAACGATGAAGCACAGAAATTGCATCGGAAATAAATACAAAAGGCTCAATGCCGATTTAAGTACATGAAGACCAACCCTTCCTACTGACTATGTTTGAACCGTTACTGTGACACTACATATAGATTCCGATGCTTCACTTGAGGTTTACTGTATCCCTTGGACCTTCTTATTGACGATGAAACACAGAAATTGCATCGGAATTTAATACCAAGGGCACAATGCCGATTTAAGTACAAGGAAGACTGACTCTTCTTACTGTCTATGTTTTAACCATTCCTGTGACACTAGTTATAGATTCCGACGCTTCACTCCAGGTTTACTGTTTCCCGTGGACCTTCTTATTGACGATGAAACACAGAAATTGCATCGGAATAAAATACAAAAGGCACAATGCCGACTTAAGTACATGAAGACCGACACTTCCTACTGACTATGGTTTGAACCATTCCTGTGACACTAGTCATAGATTCCGATGCTTCACTTGAGGTTTACTGTATCCCTTGGACCTTCTTATTGACGATGAAACACAGAAATTCCGTCGGAATTAAATGCAAAAGGCACAATGCCGACTTAAGTACAAGAAGACTGACTCATCTTACTGTCTATGTTCTGAACCATTCCTGTGACACTAGTTAAAGATTGCGATGCTTCCCTTCAGGTTTACTGTATCCCTCTGACCTTCTTATTGACGATGAAACACAGAAATTGCATCGGAATTAAATACAAGAGGCACAATGCCGACGTAAGTACAAGAAGACTGACTCTTCTTACTGACTATGATTTCAACCATTCCTGTGAGACTAGTTATAGATTGCGATGCTTCCCTTCAGGTTAACTGTATCGCTCTGACCTTGTTATTGACGATGAAACACTGAAATTGCATCGGAATTATATACAAAAGGCACAATGCCGACTTAAGTACATGAAGACCGACTCTTCCTACCGACAATGATTTGAACCATTCCTGTGACACTAGTTATAGATTCCGATGCTTCACTTGGGGTTTACTGTATCCCTTGGACCTTCTTATTGACGATGAAACACTGATATTGCATCGGAAATTCATTCAAGAGGCACAATGCAGACTTAAGGATAAGAAGACAGACTCTTCTTACTTACTTTGTTTTGAACCATTCCTGTGAGACTAGTTATAGATTCCGATGCTTCACTTCAGGTTTACTGTATCCCTTGGACCGTCTTATTTGAAATGAAACACAGAAATTGCATCGGAATTAAATACAAAAGGCACAATGCCGAATTAAGTACATGAAGACAAACTCCTCCTACTGACTATGTTTGAACCGTTCCTGTGACACTAGTTATAAATTCCGATGCTTCACTCGAGGTTAACTGTATCCCTTGGACCTTCTTATTGACGATGAAACACAGAAATTTCATCGGAATTTAATACCAAGGGCACAATGCCGATTTAAGTACAAGGAAGACTGATTCTTCTTACTGTCTATGTTTTAACCATTCCTGTGACACTAGTTATAGATTCCGACGCTTCACTCCAGGTTTACTGTTTCCCTTTGACCTTTTTATTGACGATGAAACACAGAAATTGCATCGGAATTAAATACAAAAGGCACAATGCCGCCTTAAGTACATGAAGACCGACTCTTCCTACCGACAATGATTTGAACCATTCCTGTGACACTAGTTATAGATTCCGATGCTTCACTTGAGGTTTACTGTATCCCTTGGACCTTCTTATTGACGATGAAACACAGAAATTGCATCGCAATTAATTGCAAAAGGCACAATGCCGACTTAAGTACAAGGAGCCTTGCTCATCTTACTGTCTATGTTCTAAACCATTCCTGTGACACTAGTTATAGATTCCGACGCTTCACTCCAGGTTTACTGTATCCCGTGGACCTTCTTATTAACGATGAAGCACAGAAATTGCATCGGAAATAAATACAAAAGGCTCAATGCCGATTTAAGTACATGAAGACCAACCCTTCCTACTGACTATGTTTGAACCGTAACTGTGACACTAGTTATAGATTCCGATGCTTCACTTGAGGTTTACTGTATCCCTTAGACCTTCTTATTGACGATGAAACACAGAAATTGCATCGGAATTTAATACCAAGGGCACAATGCCGATTTAAGTACAAGGAAGACTGACTCTTCTTACTGTCTATGTTTTAACCATTCCTGTGACACTAGTTATAGATTCCGACGCTTCACTCCAGGTTTACAGTTTCCCTTGGACCTTCTTATTGACAATGAAACACAGAAATTGCATCGGAATAAAATACAAAAGGCACAATGCCGACTTAAGTACATGAAGAGCGACACTTCCTACTGACTATGGTTTGAACCATTCCTGTGACACTAGTCATAGATTCCGATGCTTCACTTGAGGTTTACTGTATCCCTTGGACCTTCTTATTGACGATGAAACACAGAAATTCCGTCGGAATTAAATGCAAAAGGCACAATGCCGACTTAAGTACAAGAAGACTGACTCATCTTACTGTCTATGTTCTGAACCATTCCTGTGACACTAGTTAAAGATTGCGATGCTTCCCTTCAGGTTTACTGTATCCCTCTGACCTTCTTATTGACGATGAAACACAGAAATTGCATCGGAATTAAATACAAGAGGCACAATGCCGACGTAAGTACAAGAAGACTGACTCTTCTTACTGACTATGATTTCAACCATTCCTGTGAGACTAGTTATAGATTGCGATGCTTCCCTTCAGGTTAACTGTATCGCTCTGACCTTGTTATTGACGATGAAACACTGAAATTGCATCGGAATTATATACAAAAGGCACAATGCCGACTTAAGTACATGAAGACCGACTCTTCCTACCGACAATGATTTGAACCATTCCTGTGACACTAGTTATAGATTCCGATGCTTCACTTGGGGTTTACTGTATCCCTTGGACCTTCTTATTGACGATGAAACACTGATATTGCATCGGAAATTCATTCAAGAGGCACAATGCAGACTTAAGGATAAGAAGACAGACTCTTCTTACTTACTTTGTTTTGAACCATTCCTGTGAGACTAGTTATAGATTCCGATGCTTCACTTCAGGTTTACTGTATCCCTTGGACCGTCTTATTTGAAATGAAACACAGAAATTGCATCGGAATTAAATACAAAAGGCACAATGCCGAATTAAGTACATGAAGACAAACTCCTCCTACTGACTATGTTTGAACCGTTCCTGTGACACTAGTTATAAATTCCGATGCTTCACTCGAGGTTAACTGTATCCCTTGGACCTTCTTATTGACGATGAAACACAGAAATTTCATCGGAATTTAATACCAAGGGCACAATGCCGATTTAAGTACAAGGAAGACTGATTCTTCTTACTGTCTATGTTTTAACCATTCCTGTGACACTAGTTATAGATTCCGACGCTTCACTCCAGGTTTACTGTTTCCCTTTGACCTTTTTATTGACGATGAAACACAGAAATTGCATCGGAATTAAATACAAAAGGCACAATGCCGCCTTAAGTACATGAAGACCGACTCTTCCTACCGACAATGATTTGAACCATTCCTGTGACACTAGTTATAGATTCCGATGCTTCACTTGAGGTTTACTGTATCCCTTGGACCTTCTTATTGACGATGAAACACAGAAATTGCATCGCAATTAATTGCAAAAGGCACAATGCCGACTTAAGTACAAGGAGCCTTGCTCATCTTACTGTCTATGTTCTAAACCATTCCTGTGACACTAGTTATAGATTCCGACGCTTCACTCCAGGTTTACTGTATCCCGTGGACCTTCTTATTAACGATGAAGCACAGAAATTGCATCGGAAATAAATACAAAAGGCTCAATGCCGATTTAAGTACATGAAGACCAACCCTTCCTACTGACTATGTTTGAACCGTAACTGTGACACTAGTTATAGATTCCGATGCTTCACTTGAGGTTTACTGTATCCCTTAGACCTTCTTATTGACGATGAAACACAGAAATTGCATCGGAATTTAATACCAAGGGCACAATGCCGATTTAAGTACAAGGAAGACTGACTCTTCTTACTGTCTATGTTTTAACCATTCCTGTGACACTAGTTATAGATTCCGACGCTTCACTCCAGGTTTACAGTTTCCCTTGGACCTTCTTATTGACAATGAAACACAGAAATTGCATCGGAATAAAATACAAAAGGCACAATGCCGACTTAAGTACATGAAGAGCGACACTTCCTACTGACTATGGTTTGAACCATTCCTGTGACACTAGTCATAGATTCCGATGCTTCACTTGAGGTTTACTGTATCCCTTGGACCTTCTTATTGACGATGAAACACAGAAATTCCGTCGGAATTGAATGCAAAAGGCACAATGCTGACTTAAGTACAAGAAGACTGACTCATCTTACTGTCTATGTTCTGATCCATTCCTGTGACACTAGTTAAAGATTGCGATGATTCCCTTCAGGTTTACTGTATCCCTCTGACCTTCTTATTGACGATGAAACACAGAAATTGCATCGGAATTAAATACAAAATGCACAATGCCGACTTAAGTACATGAAGACCGACACTTCCTACTGACTATGATTTGAACCATTCCTGTGACAGTAGTTATAGATTCCGATGCGTCACTTCAGGTTTACTGTATCCCTCTGACCTTCTTATTGACGATGAAACACAGAAATTGCATCGGAATTAAATACAAGAGGCACAATGCCGACTTAAGTACAAGAAGACTGACTCTTCTTACTGACTATGATTTCAACCATTCCTGTGAGACTAGTTATAGATTGCGATGCTTCCATTCAGGTTAACTGTATCCCTCTGACCTTGTTATTGACGATGAAACACTGAAATTGCATCGGAATTAAATACAAAAGGCACAATGCCGCCTTAAGTATATGAAGACCGACTCTTCCTACCGACAATGATTTGAACCATTCCTGTGACACTAGTTATAGATTGCGATGCGTCACTTCAGGTTTACTGTATCCCTCTGACCTTCTTATTGACGATGAAACACAGAAATTGCATCGGAATTAAATACAAGAGGCACAATGCCGACTTAAGTACAAGAAGACTGACTCTTCTTACTGACTATGATTTCAACCATTCCTGTGAGACTAGTTATTGATTGCGATGCTTCCCTTCAGGTTAAATGTATCCCTCTGACCTTCTTATTGACGATGAAACACTGATATTGCATCGGAATTAATTACAAAAGGCACAATGCCGCCTTAAGTACATGAAGACCGACTCTTCCTACCGACTATGATTTGAACCATTCCTGTGACACTAGTTATAGATTCCGATGCTTCACGTAAGGTTTACTGTATCCGTTGGACCTTCTTATTGACCATGAAACACAGAAATTGCATCGCAATTAATTGCAAAAGGCACAATGCCGACTTAAGTACAAGGAGACTTACTCATCTTACTGTCTATGTTCTGAACCATTCCTGTGACACTAGTTATAGATTCCGATGATTCACTCCAGGTTTACTGTATCCCTTGGACCTTCTTATTAACGATGAAGCACAGAAATTGCATCGGAAATAAATACAAAAGGCTCAATGCCGATTTAAGTACATGAAGACCAACCCTTCCTACTGACTATGTTTGAACCGTTACTGTGACACTAGTTATAGATTCCGATGCTTCACTTGAGGTTTACTGTATCCCTTGGACCTTCTTATTGACGATGAAACACAGAAATTGCATCGGAATTTAATACCAAGGGCACAATGCCGATTTACGTACAAGGAAGACTGACTCTTCTTACTGTCTATGTTTTAACCATTCCTGTGACACTAGTTATAGATTCCGACGCTTCACTCCAGGTTTACTGTTTCCCTTGGACCTTCTTATTGACGATGAAACACAGAAATGGCATCGGAATTAAATACAAAAGGCACAATGCCGACTTAAGTACATGAAGACCGACACTTCCTACTGACTATGGTTTGAACCATTCCTGTGACACTAGTCATAGATTCCGATGCTTCACTTGAGGTTTACTGTATCCCTTGGACCTTCTTATTGACGATGAATCACAGAAATTCCGTCGGAATTAAATGCAAAAGGCACAATGCCGACTTAAGTACAAGAAGACTGACTCATCTTACTGTCTATGTACTGAACCATTCCTGTGACACTAGTTAAAGATTGCGAAGCTTCCCTTCAGGTTTACTGTATCCCTCTGACCTTCATATTGACGATGAAACACAGAAATTGCATCGGAATGAAATACAAGTGGCACAATGCCGACTTAAGTACAAGAAGACTGACTCTTCTTACTGACTGTGATTTCAACCATTCCTGTGAGACTAGTGATAGATTGCGATGCTTCCCTTCAGGTTAACTGTATCCCTCTGACCTTCTTATTGACGATGAAACACTGAAATTACATCAGAATTAAATACAAAAGGCACAATGCCGCCTTAAGTACATGAAGACCGACTCTTCCTACCGACAATGATTTGAACCATTCCTGTGACACTAGTTATGGATTCCGATGCTTCACTTGGGGTTTACTGTATCCCTTGGACCTTCTTATTGACGATGAAACACAGAAATTGCCTCGGAATTAAATACAAAAGGCACAATGCCGACTTAAGTACAAGAAGACTGACTCCTTTTACTGACTATGTTTTGAACCATTCCTGTGAGACTAGTTATAGATTGCGATGCTTCACTTCAGGTTTACTGTATCCCTCTGACCTTCCTATTGACGATGAATCACAGAAATTGCATCGGAATTAAATACAAAAGGCACAATACCGACTTACGTACATGGAGACCGACACTTCCTACTGACTATGATTTGAACCATTCCTGTGACACTAGTTATAGATTACGATGTGTCCCTTCAGGTTTACTGTATCTCTCTGACCTTCTTATTGACGATGAAACACGGAAATTGCATCGGAATTAAATACAAGAGGCACAATGCCGACTTAAGTACAAGAAGACTGACTCTTCTTACTGACTATGATTTGAACCATTCCTGTGACACTAGTTATAGATTCCGATGCTTCACTTGAGGTTTACTGTATCCCTTGGACCTTCTTATTAACGATTAAGCACAGAAATTGCATCGGAATTAAATACAAAAGGCTCAATGCCGATTTAAGTATATGAAGACCAACCCTTCCTACTGACTATGTTTGAACTGTTACTGTGACACTAGTTATAGATTCCGATGCTTCACTTGAGATTTACTGTATCCCTTGGACCTTCTTATTGACTATGAAACACAGAAATTGCATCGGAATTTAATACCAAGGGCACAATGCCGATTTAAGTACAAGGAAGACTGACTCTTCTTACTGTCTACGTTTTAACGATTCCTGTGACACTAGTTATAGATTCCGACGCTTCACTCCAGGTTTACTGTTTCCCTTGGACCTTCTTATTGACGATGAAACACAGAAATTGCATCGGAATTAAATACAAAAGGCACAATGCCGACTTACGTACATGAAATCCGACACTTCCTACTGACTATGATTTGAACCATTCCTGTGACACTAGTTATAGATTACGAAGCTTCACTTGAGGTTTACTGTGTCCCTTGGACCTTCTTATTGACGATGAAACACAGAAATTGCATCGGAATTAAATGCAAAAGTCACAATGCCGACTTAAGTACAAGAAGACTGACTCATTTTACTGTCTATGTTCTGAACCATTCCTGTGACACTAGTTATAGATTCCGACGCTTCACTCCAGGTTTACTGTATCCCTTGGACCTTCTTATTGACGATGAAGCACAGAAATTGAATCGGAATTAAATACAAAAGGCACAATGCCGACTTACGTACATGAAGACCGACACTTCCTACTGACTATGATTTGAACCATTCCTGTGACACTAGTTATAGATTACGATGTGTCACTTCAGGTCTACTGTATCCCTCTGACCTTCTTATTGACGATGAAACACGGAAATTGCATCAGAATTAAATACAAGAGGCACAATGCCGACTTAAGTACAAGAAGACTGACTCATCTTACTGACTATGATTTGAACCATTCCTGTGACACTAGTTATAGATTCCGATGCTTCACTTGAGGTTTACTGTATCCCTTGGACCTTCTTATTAACGATTAAGCACAGAAATTGCATCGGAATTAAATACAAAAGGCTCAATGCCGATTTAAGTATATGAAGACCAACCCTTCCTACTGACTATGTTTGAACCGTTACTGTGACACTAGTTATAGATTCCGATGCTTCACTTGAGGTTTACTGTATCCCTTGGACCTTCTTATTGACGATGAAACACAGAAATTGCATCGGAATTTAATACCAAGGGCACAATGCCGATTTAAGTACAAGGAAGACTGACTCTTCTTACTGTCTATGTTTTAACCATTCCTGTGACACTAGTTATAGATTCCGACGCTTCACTCCAGGTTTACTGTTTCCCTTGGACCTTCTTATTGACGATGAAACACAGAAATTGCATCGGAATTAAATACAAAATGCACAATGCCGACTTACGTACATGAAATCCGACACTTCCTACTGACTATGATTTGAACCATTCCTGTGACACTAGTTATAGATTACGATGCTTCACTTGAGGTTTACTGTGTCCCTTGGACCTTCTTATTGACGATGAAACACAGAAATTGCATCGGAATTAAATGCAAAAGTCACAATGCCGACTTAAGTACAAGAAGACTGACTCATTTTACTGTCTATGTTCTGAACCATTCCTGTGACACTAGTTATAGATTCCGACGCTTCACTCCAGGTTTACTGTATCCCTTATACCTTCTTATTGACGATGAAGCACAGAAATTGCATCGGAATTAAATACAAAAGGCACAATGCCGACTTAAGTACATGAAGACCGACTCTTCCTACTGACTATGTTTTGAACCATTCCTGTGACACTAGTTATAGATTCCGATGCTACACTTGAGGTTTACTGTATCCCTTGGACCTTCTTATTGACGATGAAACACAGAAATTGCATCGGAATTAAACACAAAAGGCACAATGCCGACTTAAGTAAAAAAAGACTGACTCATCTTACTGTCTATGTTCTGAACCATTCCTGTGACAGTAGTTATAGATTCCGATGCTTCACTTCAGGTTTACTGTATCCCTCGGACCTCCTTATTGACGATGAAACACAGAAATTGCCTCGGAATTAAATACAAAAGGCACAATGCCGACTTAAGTACAAGAAGACTGACTCCTTTTACTGACTATGATTTGAACCATTCCTGTGAGACTAGTTATAGATTGCCATGCTTCCCTTCAGGTTTACTGTATCCCTCTGACCTTCTTATTGACGATGAAACACAGAAATCGCATCGGAAGTAAATACAAAAGGCACAATGCCGACTTAAGTACATGAAGACCGACACTTCCTACTGACTATGATTTGAACCATGCCTGTGACACTAGATATAGATTCCGATGCGTCACTTCCGGTTTACTGTATCCTTCTGACCTTGTTATTGACGATGAAACACAGAAATTGCATCGGAATTAAATACAAGAGGGACAATGCCGAGTTAAGTACAAGAAGACTGACTCTTCTTACTGACTATGATTCCTACTATTCCTGTGAGACTAGTTATAGATTGTGATGCTTCCCTTCAGGTTTACTGTATCCCTCTGACCTTCTTATTGACGATGAAACACAGAAATTGCATCGGAATTAAATACAAAAGGCAGAATGCCGACTTAAGTACATGAAGACCGACACTTCCTACTGACTATGATTTGAACCATTCCTGTGGCACTAGTTATAGATTCCGATGCTTCCCTTGAGGTTTACTGTATCCCTTGGACCTTCTTATTGACGATGAAACACAGAAATTGCCTCAGAATTAAATACAAAAGGCACAACGCCGACTTAAGTACAAGAAGACTAACTCCTTTTACTGACTATGTTTGAACCACTCCTGTGAGACTAGTTATAGATTGCGATGCTTCACTTCAGGTTTACTGTATCCCTCTGACCTTCTTATTGACGATGAAACACAGAAATCGCATCGGAAATAAATACAAATGTCACAATGCCGACTTAAGTACATGAAGACCGACACTTCCTACTGACTATGATTTGAACCATTCCTGTGACACTAGTTATAGATTCCGATGCGTCACTTCAGGTTAACTGTAACCCTCTGATCTTGTTATTGACGATGAAACACAGAAATTGCATCGGAATTAAATACAAGAGGGACAATGCCGACTTAAGTACAAGAAGACTGACCCTTCTTACTGACTATGATTTGAACTATTCCTGTGAGACTTGTTATAGATTGTGATGCTTCCCTTCAGGTTTACTGTATCCCTCTGACCTTCTTATTGACGATGAAACACAGAAATTGCATCGGAATTAAATACAAAAGGCACAATGCCGACTTAAGTACATGAAGACCGACACTTCCTACTGACTAAGATTTGAACCATTCCTGTGACACTAGTTATAGATTCCGATGCTTTACTTGTGGTTTACTGTATCCCTTGGACCTTCTTATTGATGATGAAACACAGAAATTGCCTCGGAATTAAATACAAAAGGCACAATGCCGACTTAAGTACAAGAAGACCAACTCCTTTTACTGACAATGTTTTGAACCATTCCTGTGAGACTAGTTATAGATTGCGATGCTTCACTTCAGGTTTACTGTATCCCTCTGACCTTCTTATTGACGATGAAACACAGAAATCGCTTCGCAATTATATACAAAAGGCACAATGCCGACTTAAGTACATGAAGACCGACACTTCCTACTGACTATGATTTGAACCATTCCTGTGACACTAGTTATAGATTCCGATGCGTCACTTCAGGTTTACTGTATCCCTCTGACCTTGTTATTGACGATGAAACACAGAAATTGCATCGGAATTAAATACAAGAGGGACAATGCCGACTTAAGTACAAGAAGACTGACTCTTCTTACTGACTATGATTTGAACTATTCCTGTGAGACTAGTTATAGATTGTGATGCTTCCCTTCAGGTTTACTGTATCCCTCTGACCTTCTTATTGACGATGAATCACAGAAATTGCATCGGAATTAAATACAAAAGGCACAATGCCGACTTAAGTACATGAAGACCGACACTTCCTACTGACTATGATTTGAACCATTCCTGTGACACTAGTTATAGATTCCGATGCTTCACTTGAGGTTTACTGTATCCCTTGGACCTTCTTATTGACGATTAAACACAGAAATTGCCTCGGAATTAAATACAAAAGGCACAATGCCGACTTAAGTACAAGAAGACTAACACCTGTTACTGACTATGTTTTGAACCATTTCTGTGAGACTAGTTATAGATTGCGATGCTTCACTTCAGGTTTACTGTATCCCTCTGACCTTCTTATTGACGATGAAACACAATAATTGCATCGGAATTAAATACAAAAGGCACAATGCCGACTTACGTACATGAAGACCGACACTTCCTACTGACTATGATTTGAACCATTCCTGTGACACTAGTTATAGATTCCGATGCGTCACTTCAGGTTTACTGTATCCCTCTGACTTTCTTATTGACGATGAAACACAGAAATTGCATCGGAATTAAATACAAGAGGCACAATGCCGACTTAAGTACAAGAAGCCTGACTCTTCTTACTGACTATAATTTCAACCATTCCTGTGAGACTAGTTATAGATTGCGATGCTTCCCTTCAGGTTAACTGTATCCCTCTGACCTTCTTATTGACGATGAAACACAGAAATTGCATCGGAATTAAATACAAATGGCACAATGCCGCCTTAAGTACATGAAGACCGACACTTCCTAGTGACTATGATTTGAACCACTCCTGTTACACTAGTTATAGATTCCGATGCTTCACTTGAAATTTACTGTATCCCTTGGACCTTCTTATTGACGATGAAACACAGAAATTGCATCGGAATTAAATACAAAAGGCACAATGCCGCCTTAAGTACATGAAGACCGACACTTCCTAGTGACTATGATTTGAACCATTCCTGTGTCACTAGTTAATGATTACGATGCTTCACTTCAGGTTTACTGTATCCCTTGGACCTTCTTATTGACGATGAAACACAGAAATTGCATCGGAATGAAATGCAAGAGGCACAATGCAGACTTAAGGATAAGAAGACTGACTCTTCTTACTTACTTTGTTTTGAACCATTCCTGTGACACTAGTTATAGATTCCGAAGCTTCACTTGAGGTTTACTGTATCCCTTGGACCTTCTTATTGACGATGAAACACAGAAATTGCATCGGAATTTAATACCAAGGGCACAATGCCGATTTAAGTACAAGGAAGACTGACTCTTCATACTGTCTTTGTTTTAACCATTCCTGTGACACTACTTATAGATTCCGACGCTCCACCCCAGGTTTACTGTTTCCCTTGGAACTTCTTATTGACGATGAAGCACAGAAATTGCATCGGATTTAAATACAAAAGGCACAATGCCGACTTAAGTACATGAAGAACGACTCTTCCTACTGACTATGTTTTGAACCATTCCTGTGACACTAGTTATAGATTCCGATACTTCACTTGAGGTTTTCTGTATCCCTTGGACCTTCTTATTGACGATGAAATACAGAAATCGCATCGGAATTAACACAATAGGAACACTGCCGACTTAAGTACAAAAAGACTGACTCCTCTTGCTGACTATGTTTTGAACCATTCCTGTGACACTAGTTATAGATTCCGATGCTTCACTTCAGGTTTACTGTATCCCTTGGACCTTCTTATTGACGATGAAATACAGAAATCGCATCGGAATAAACATAATAGGCACACTGCCTACTTAAGTACAAGAAGACTGACTCCTTTTACTGACTATGTTTTGAACCATTCCTGTGAAACTAGTTATAGATTCCGATGTTCACTTCAGCTTTACTGTACCCGTCTGACCTACGTTTTGACGATGAAACACAGAAATTGCATCGGAATTAAATAGAAAAGGCACGGTGCCGACTTAAGTACAAGAACACTGACTCTTACTACTGTCTATGTTTAGAACCATTCCTGTGACACTAATTATAGATTCCGATGCTTCACTTCAGGTTTACTGTATCCCTTGGACCTTCTTATTGACGAAAAAGCACAGAAATTGCCTCGGAATTAAATACAAAAGGCACAATGCCGACTTAAGTACATGAAGACCGACACTTCCTTTTGACTATGATTTGAACGATTCCTGTGACACCAGTTATAGATTCCGATGCTTCACTTGGGGTTTACTGTATCCCTTGGACCTTCTTATTGACGATGAAACACAGAAATTGCCTCGGAATTAAATACAAAAGGCACAATGCCGACTTAAGTACAGGAAGACTGACTCCTTTTACTGACTATGCGTTGAACCATTCCTGTGAGACTAGTTATAGATTGCGATGCTTCACTTCAGGTTTACTGTATCCCTCTGACCTTCCAATTGACGATGAAACACAGAAATTGCATCGGAATTAAATACAAAATGCACAATGCCGACTTACGTACATGAAGACCGACACTTCCTACTGACTATGATTTGAACCATTCCTGTGACACTAGTTATAGATTACGATGCGTCACTTCAGGTTTACTGTATCCCTCTGACCTTCTTATTGACGATGAAACACAGAAGTTGCATCGGAATTAAATACAAGAGGCACAATGCCGACTTAAGTACAAGAAGACTGACTCCTCTTACTGACTATGATTTCAACCATTCCTGTGAGACTAGTTATAGATTGCGATGCTTCCCTTCAGGTTAACTGTATCCCTCTGACCTTCTTATTGACGATGAAACACTGAAATTGCATCGGAATTAAATACAAAAGGCACAATGCCGCCTTAAGTACATGAAGACCGACTCTTCCTACCGACAATGATTTGAACCATTCCTGTGACACTAGTTATAGATTCCGATGCTTCACTTGAGGTTTACTGTATCCCTTGGACCTTCTTATTGACGATGAAACACAGAAATTGCATCGGAATTAATTGCAAAAATCACAATGCCGACTTAAGTACAAGAAGACTGACTCATCTTACTGTCTATGTTCTGAACCATTCCTGTGACACTAGTTATAGATTCCGACCCTTCACTCCAGGTTTACTGTATCCCTTGGACCTTCTTATTGACGATGAAGCACAGAAATTGCATCGGAATTAAATACAAATGTCACAATGCCGACTTAAGTACATGAAGACCGACTCTTCCTACTGACTATGTTTTGAACCATTCCTGTGACACTAGTTATAGATTCCGATGCTTCACTTGAGGTTTACTGTATCCCTTGGACCTTCTTATTGACGATGAAACACAGAAATTGCATCCGAATTAAATACAAGAGGGACAATGCCGAGTTAAGTACAAGAAGACTGACTCTTCTTACTGACTATGATTCCTACTGTTCCTGTGAGACTAGTTATAGATTGTGATGCTTCCCTTCAGGTTTACTGTATCCCCCTGACCTTCTTATTGACGATTAAACACAGAAATTGCATCGGAATTAAATACAAAAGGCACAATGCCGACTTAAGTAAATGAAGACCGACACTTCCTACTGACTATGATTTGAACCATTCCTGTGGCACTAGTTATAGATTCCGATGCTTTACTTGAGGTTTACTGTATCCCTTGGACCTTCTTATTGACGATGAAACACAGATATTGCCTCAGAATTAAATACAAAAGGCACAATGCCGACTTAAGTACAAGAAGACTAACTCCTTTTACTGACTATGTTTTGAACCACTCCTATGAGACTAGTTATAGATTGCGATGCTTCACTTCAGGTTTACTGTATCCCTCTGACCTTCTTATTGACGATGAAACACAGAAATCGCATCGGAAATAAATACAAATGGCACAATGTCGACTTAAGTACATGAAGACCGACACTTCCTACTGACTATGATTTGAACCATTCCTGTGACACTAGTTATAGATTCCGATGCGTCACTTCAGGTTAACTGTATCCCTCTGACCTTGTTATTGACGGTGAAACACAGAAATTGCATCGGAATTAAATACAAGAGGGACAATGCCGACTTAAGTACAAGAAGACTGACCCTTCTTACTGACTAAGATTTGAACTATTCCTGTGAGACTAGTTATAGATTGTGATGCTTCCCTTCAGGTTTACTGTATCCCTCTGACCTTCTTATTGACGATGAAACACAGAAATTGCATCGGAATTAAATACAAGAGGCACAATGCCGACTTAAGTACATGAAGACCGACACTTCCTACTGACTAAGATGTGAACCATTCCTGTGACACTAGTTATAGATTCCGATGCTTCACTTGTGGTTTACTGTATCCCTTGGACCTTCTTATTGACGATGAAACACAGAAATTGCCTCGGAATTAAATACAAGAGGCACAATGCAGACTTAAGTACAAGAAGCCTGACTCTTCTTACTGACTATGATTTCAACCATTCCTGTGAGACTAGTAATAGATTGCGATGCTTCCCTTCAGGTTAACTGTATCCCTCTGACCTTCTTATTGACGATGAAACACAGAAATTGCATCGGAATTAAATACAAAAGGCACGATGCCGCCTTAAGTACATGAAGACCGACACTTCCTAGTGACTATGATTTGAACCATTCCTGTGCCACTAGTTTTAGATTCCGATGCGTCACTTCAGGTTCACTGTATCCATCTGACCTAGTTATTGACGATGAAACACAGAAATTGCCTCGGAATTAAATACAAAAGGCACAATGCCGACTTAAGTACAAGAAGACTAACTCCTTTTACTGACTATGTTTTGAACCATTCCTGTGAGACTAGTTATAGATTGCGATGCTTCACTTCAGGTTTACTGTATCCCTCTGACCTTCTTATTGACGATGAAACACAGAAATTGCATCGGAATTAAATACAAAAGGCAGAATGCGGACTTACGTACATGAAGGCCGACACTTCCTACTGACTATGATTTGAACCATTCCTGTGACACTAGTTATAGATTCCGATGCCTCACTTCAGGTTTACTGTATCCCTCTGACCTTCTTATTGACGATGAAACACAGAAATTGCATCGGAATTAAATACAAGAGGCACAATGCAGACTTAAGTACAAGAAGCCTGACTCTTCTTACTGACTATGATTTCAACCATTCCTGTGAGACTAGTAATAGATTGCGATGCTTCCCTTCAGGTTAACTGTATCCCTCTGACCTTCTTATTGACGATGAAACACAGAAATTGCATCGGAATTAAATACAAAAGGCACGATGCCGCCTTAAGTACATGAAGACCGACACTTCCTAGTGACTATGATTTGAACCATTCCTGTTACACTAGTTATAGATTCCGATGCTTCACTTGAGGATTACTGTATCCCTTGGACCTTCTTATTGACGATGAAACACAGAAATTGCATCGGAATTAAATGCAACAGGCACAATGCCGACTTAAGTACAAGGAGACTGACTCATCTTACTGTCTATGTTCTGAACCATTCCTGTGACACTAGTTATAGATTCCGACGCTTCACTCCAGGTTTACTGTATCCCTTGGACCTTCTTATTGACTATGATGCACAGAAATTGCATCGGAATTAAATACAAAAGGCACAATGCCGACTTAAGTACATGAAGACCGACTCTTCCTACTGACTATGTTTTGAACCATTCCTGTGACACTAGTTATCGATTCCGATGCTTCGCTTGAGGTTTACTGTATCCCTTGGACCTTCTTATTGACGATGAAACACAGATATTGCTTCGGAATTAAATGCAAGAGGCACAATGCAGACTTAAGGATAAGAAGACTGACTCTTCTTACTTACTTTGTTTTGAACCATTCCTGTGACACTAGTTATAGATTCCGATGTTTCACTTCAGGTTTACTGTATCCCCTGGACCGTCTTATTTGCAATGAAACACAGAAGCTGCATCGGAATTAAATAAAAAAGGCACAGTGCCGACTTATGTACAAGAAGACTGACTCTTCCTAATGTCTATGCTTTGAACCATTCCTGTGTCACTAGTTAATGATTACGATGCTTCACTTCAGGTTTACTGTATCCCTTGGACCTTCTTATTGACGATGAAACACAGAAATTGCATCGGAATTAAATACAAAAGGCACAATGCCGATTTAAGGACATGAAGACCAACTCTTCCTACTGACTATGTTTGAACTGTTCCTGTGACACTAGTTATAGATTCCGAAGCTTCACTTGAGGTTTACTGTATCCCTTGGACCTTCTTATTGACGATGAAACACAGAAATTGCATCGGAATTTAATACCAAGGGCACAATGGCGATTTAAGTACAAGGAAGACTGACTCTTCTTACTGTCTTTGTTTTAACCATTCCTGTGACACTACTTATAGATTCCGACGCTTCACCCCAGGTTTACTGTTTCCCTTGGACCTTCTTATTGACGATGAAGCACAGAAATTGCATCGGAATTAAATACAAAAGGCACAATGCCGACTTAAGTACATGAAGACCGACTCTTCCTACTGACTATGTTTTGAACCATTTCCTGTGACACTAGTTATAGATTCCGATGCTTCACTTGAGGGTTTCTGTATCCCTTGGACCTTCTTATTGACGATGAAATACAGAAATCGCATCGGAATTAACACAATACGAACACTGCCGACTTAAGTACAAAAAGACTGACTCCTCTTACTGACTATGTTTTGAACCATTCCTGTGACACTAGTTATAGATTCCGATGCTTCACTTCACGTTTACTGTATCCCTTGGACCTTCTTATTGACGATGAAATACAGAAATCGCATCGGAATTAACACAATAGGCACACTGCCGACTTAAGTACAAAAAGACTGACTCCGCTTACTGACTATGTTTTGAACCATTCCTGTGACACTAGTTATAGATTCCGATGCTTCACTTCAGGTTTACTGTGTCCCTTGGACCATCTTATTGACGATGAAACACAGAAATTGCCTCGGAATTAAATACAAAAGGCACAATGCCGACTTAAGTACAAGAAGACTGACTCCTTTTACTGACTATGTTTTGAACCATTCCTGTGACACTAGTTATAGATTCCGATGCTTCACTTCAGCTTTACTGTACCCGTCTGACCTACTTTTTGACGATGAAACACAGAAATTGCATCGGAATTAAATAGAAAAGGCACAGTGCCGACTTAAGTACAAGAAGACTGACTCTTACTACTTTCTATGTTTTGAACCATTCCTGTGACACTAGTTATAGATTCCGATGCTTCACTTCAGGTTTACTGTATCCCTTGGACCTTCTTATTGACGATAAAACACAGAAATTGCCTCGGAATTAAATACAAAAGGCACAATGCCGACTTAAGTACATGAAGACCGACACTTCCTTTTGACTATGATTTGAACCATTCCTGTGACACTAGTTATAGATTCCGATGCGTCACTCCAGGTTTACTGTATCCCTCTGACCTTCTTATTGACGATGAAACACAGAAATTGCATCGGAATTAAATACAAGAGGCACAAGCCGACTTAAGTACAAGAAGACTGACACTTCTCACAAACTATGATTTGAACCATCCCTGTGAGACTAGTTATAGATTGCGATGCTTCCCTTCAGGTTTACTGTATCCCTCTGACGTTCTTATTGACAATGAAACACAGAAATTACATCGGAATTACATACAAAGGGCACAATGCCGACTTAAGTAGATGAAGACCGACACTTCCTTTTGACTATGATTTGATCCATTCCTGTGACACTAGTTATAGATTCCGATGCGTCACTTCAGGTTTACTGTATCCCTCTGACCTTCTTATTGACGATGAAACACAGAAATTGCATCGGAATTAAATACAAGAGGCACAATGCCGACTTAAGTACAAGTAGACTGACTCCGCTTACTGACTATGATTTGAACCATTCCTGTGAGACTAGTTATAGATTGCGATGCTTCCCTTCAGGTTAACTGTATCCCTCTGACCTACTTATTGACGATGAAACACAGAAATTGCATCGGAATTAAATAGAAAAGGCACAATGCCGACTTAAGTACAAGAAGACTGACTCTTCCTACTGTCTATGCTTTGAACCATTCCTGTGACACTAGTTATAGATTCCGATGCTTCACTTCAGGTTTACTGTGTCCCATGGACCATCTTAATGACGATGAAACACAGAAATTGCCTCGGAATTAAATGCAAAAGGCACAATGCCGACTTAAGTACAAGAAGACTGACTCCATTTACTGACTATGTTTTGAACCATTCCTGTGACACTAGTTATAGATTCCGATGCTTCACTTCAGGTTTACTGTATCCCTTGGACCTTCTTATTGACAATGAAACACAGAAATTGCCTCGGAATTAAATACAAAAGGCACAATGCCGACTTAAGTTCATGAAGACCGACACTTCCTTTTGACTATGATTTGAACCATTCGTGTGATACTAGTTATAGATTCCGAAGCGTCACTTCAGGTTTACTGTATCCCTCTGACCTTCTTATTGACGATGAAACACAGAAATTGCATCGGAATTAAATACAAGAGGCACAAGCCGACTTAAGTACAAGAAGACTGACACTTCTTACAGACTATGATTTGAACCATTCCTGTGAGACTAGTTATAGATTGCGATGCTTCCCTTCAGGTTTACTGTATCCCTCTGACCTTCTTATTGACGATGAAACACAGAAATTACATCGGAATTAAATACAAAAGGCACAATGCGACTTAAGTACATGAAGACCGACACTTCCTTTTGACTATGATTTGATCCATTCCTGTGACACTAGTTATAGATTCCGATGCGTCACTTCAGGTTTACTGTATCCCTCTGACCTTCTTATTGACGATGAAACACAGAAATTGCATCGGAATTAAATACAAGAGGCACAATGCCGACTTAAGTACAAGAAGACTGACTCCTCATCCTGACTATGATTTGAACCATTCCTGTGAGACTAGTTATAGATTGCGATGCTTCCCTTCAGGTTAACTGTATCCCTCTGACATTCTTATTGACGATGAAACACAGAAATTGCATCGGAATTAAATAGAAAAAGCACAATGCCGACTTAAGTACAAGAAGACTGACTCTTCCTACTGTCTATGCTTTGAACCATTCCTGTGACACTAGGTATAGATTCCGATGCTTCACTTGAGATTTACTATATCCCTTGGACCTTCTTATTGACGATGAAACACAGAAATTGCCTCGGAATTAAATACAAAAGGCACAATGCCGACTTAAGTACAAGAACACTGACTTCTTTTACTACCTATGTTTTGAACCATTCCTGTGAGACTAGTTATAGATTGCGATGCTTCACTTCAGGTTTACTGTTTCCCTCTGACCTTCTTATTGACGATGAAACACAGAAATTGCATCGGAATTAAATACAAATGGCACAATGCCGACTTACGTACATGAAGACCGACACTTCCTACTGACTATGATTTGAACCATTCCTGTGACACTAGTTATAGATTCCGATGCGTCACTTCAGGTTTACTGTATCCCTCTGACCTTCTTATTGACGATGAAACACAGAAATTGCATCGGAATTAAATACAAGAGGCACAATGCCGACTTAAGTACAAGAAGACTGACTCCTCTTACTGACTATGATTTGAACCATTCCTGTGAGACTAGTTATAGATTGCGATGCTTCCCTTCAGGTTAACTGTATCCCTCTGACCTTCTTATTGACGATGAAACACAGAAATTGCATCGGAATGAAATACAAAAGGCACAATGCCGACTTAAGTACATGAAGACCGACACTTCCTACTGACTATGATTTGAACCATTCCTGTGACACTAGTTATAGATTCCGATGCTTCACTTCAGGTTTACTGTATCTCTTGGACCTTCTTATTGACGATGAAACACAGAAATTGCATCGGAATTAAATGCGAAAGGCACAATGCCGACTTATGTACAAGATGACTGACTCATCTTACTGTCTATGTTCTGAACCATTCCTCTGACACTACTTATAGATTCCGACGCTTCACTCCAGGTTTACTGTATCCCTTGGACCTTCTTATTGACGATGAAGCACAGAAATTGCATCGGAATTAAATACAAAAGGCACAATGCCGACTTAAGTACATGAAGACCGACTCTTCCTACTGACTATGTTTTGAACCATTCCTGTGACACTAGTTATAGATTCCGATGCTTAACTTGAGGTTTACTGTATCTATTGGACCTTCTTATTGACGATGAAACACAGAAATTGCATCGAAATTAAATACAAAAGGCACAATGCCGACTTATGTACAAGTATACTGACTTATCTTACTGTCAATGTTCTGAACCATTCCTGTGACACTAGTTATAGATTCCGATGCTTCACTTCAGGTTTACTGTATCCCTTGGACCTTCTTATTGACGATGAAACACAGAAATTGCCTCGGAATTAAATACAAAAGGCACAATGCCGACTTAAGTACAAGAAGACTGACTCCTTTTACTGACTATGCTTTGAACCATTCCTGTGAGACTAGTTATAGATTGCGATGTTTCCCTTCAGGTTTACTGTATCCCTCTGACCTTCTTATTGACGATGAAACACAGAAATTGCATCGGAATTAAATACAAAAGGGACAATGCCGACTTAAGTACATGAAGACCGACACTTCCTTTTCACTATGATTTGAACCTTTCCTGTGACACTAGTTATAGATTCCGATGCGTCACTTCAGGTTTACTGTATCCCTCTGACCATCTTATTGACGATGAAACACAGAAATGGCATCGGAATTAAATACAAGAGGCACAATGCCGACTTAAGTACAAGAAGACAGACTCTTCTTACTGACTATGATTTGAACCATTCCTGTGAGACTAGTTACAGATTGCGATGCTTCCCTTCAGGTTAGATGTATCCATCTGACCTTCTTATTGACGATTAAACACAGAAATTGCATCGGAATTAAATACAAAAGGCACAATGCCGACTTAAGTACATGAAGACCGACACTTCCTATTGACTATGATTTGAACCATTCCTGTGACACTAGTTATAGATTCCGATGCTTCACTTCAGGTTTACTGTATGCCTCTGACCCTCTTATTGACGATGAAAGACAGAAATTGCATTGGAATTAAATACAAAAGGCACAATGCCGACTTAAGTACATGAACACTGACTCTTCCTACTGTCTATGTTTTGAACCATTCCTGTGACACTAGTTATAGATTCCGATGCTTCACTACAGCTTTACTGTATCCCTTGGACCTTCTTATTGACGATGAAACACAGAAATTGCCTCGGAATTAAATACAAGAGGCAAAATGCCGACTTAAGTACAAGAAGAATGACTCCTTTTACTGACTATGCTTTGAACCATTCATGTGACACTAGTTATAGATTCGGATGCTTCTCTTCAGGTTTACTGTATCCCTCTGAGCTTCTTATTGACGATGAAACACAGAAATTGCATCGGAATTAAATAGAAAAAGCACAATGCCGACTTAAGTACAAGACGACTGACTTTTCTTACTGTCTATGTTTTGGACCATTCCTGTGACACTAGTTATAGATACCGATGCTTCTCTTCAGGTTTACTGTATCCCTTGGACCTTCTTATTGACGATGAAACACAGAAATTACATTGGAATTAAATACAAAAGGCACAATGCCGACATAAGTACAAGAAGACTGACTCTTCTTACTGACTATGATTTGAACCATTCCTGTGAGACTAGTTATAGATTGCGATGCTTCCCTTCAGGATTACTGTATCCCTCTGACCTTCTTATTGACGATGAAACACAGAAATTGCATCGGAATTAAATACAAAAGGCACAATGCCAACTGAAGTACAAGAAGACTGACTCTTCCTACTGTCTAAGTTTTGAACCATTCTTGTGACACTAGTTATAGATTCCGATGCTTCACTTCAGGTTTACTGTATCCCTTGGACCTTCTTATTGACGATGAAACACAGAAATTGCATCGGAATTAAATACAAAAGGCACAATGCCGACTTAAGTACAAGAAGACTGACTCATCTTACTGTCTATGTTCTGAACCATTCCTGTGACACTAGTTATAGGTTCCGACGCTTCACTCCAGGTTTACTGTATCCCTTGGACCTTCTTATTGACGATGAAGCACAGAAATTGCATCGGAATTAAACACAAAAGGCACAATGCCGACTTAAGTACATGAAGACCGACTCTTCCTACTGACTATGTTTGAACCATTCCTGTGACACCAGTTATAGATTCCGATGCTTCACTTGAGGTTTACTGTATCCCTTGGACCTTCTTATTGACGATGAAACACAGAAATTGCATCGGAATTAAATACAAAAGGCACAATGTCGACTTAAGTGCAAGAAGACTGACTCTTCTTAATGTCTATGATTTGAACCATTCCTGTAACACTAGTTATAGATTCCGACGCTTCACTCCAGGTTTACTGTATCCCTTTGACCTTCTTATTGACGATGAAACACAGCAATTGCATCGGAATTAAATACAAAAGGCACAATGACGACTTAAGGACAAGGAGACTGACTCTTCTTACTGACTATGTTTTGAACCATTCCTGTGACACTAGCTATAGATTCCGATGCTTCACTTAAGGTTTAGTGTATCCCTCTGACCTCCTTTTTGACGATGAAACACAGAAATTGCATCGGAATTAAATACAAAAGGCAAAATGCCGACTTAGGTACAAGAAGACTGACTCTTCTTACAGTCTATGTTTTGAACCATTCCATTGACACTAGTTATAGATTCCGAAGCTTTGATCCAGGTTTACTGTGTCCCTTGGACCTTCTTATTGACGATGAAACACAGAAATTGCATCGGAACTAAATAGAAAAGGCACAATGAACACTTAAGTACAAGAAGACTGACTCTTCTTACTGACTATGTTTTGAACCATTCCTGTGGCACTAGCTATAGATTCCGATGCTTCACTTCAGGTTTATTGTATCCCTTGGACCTTCTCATTGACGATGAAACACAGAAATTCCATCGGAATTAAATTCAAAAGGCAAAATGCCGACTTAAGTACACGAAGACTGACTCTTCTTACTGTCTATGTTATTAACCATTCCTGTGACACTAGTTGTAGATTCCGATGCTACACTCTAGGTTTACTGTATCCCTTGGACCTTCATATTGACGATGAAGCACAGAAATTGCATCGGAATTAAATACAAAAGGCACAATGCCGGCTTAAGGACAAGAGGACTGGCTGTTCTTACTGACTATGTTTTGAACCATTCCTGGTACACTAGTTATAGATTCCGATGCTACACTTCAGGTTTATATTATGCCTCTGACCTTCTTATTGACGATGAAACACAGAGATTGCATCGGAATTAAATAGAAAACGCACAATGTCGACTTAAGTACAAGAAGAGTGACTCTTCTTACCGACTATGTTTGAACCATTCCTGTGACACTAGTTATAGATTGCGATGCTTCACTTCAGGTTTACTGTATCCCTCTGACCTTCTTGTTGACGATGAAACACAGAAATTGCATCGGAATTAAATGCAAAAGGCACAATGCCGACTTAAGTACAAGAAGACTGACTCTTCTTACTGTCTCTGTTTTGAACCATTCCACGGACACTAATTATAGATTCTGATGCTTCACTTCAGGTTTACCGTATCCCTTGGACCTTCTTATAGACGATGAAACACAGAAATTGCATCGGAATTAAATACAAAAGGCACAATGTCGACTTAAGGACAAGAAGACTGACTCTTCTTACTGACTGTGATTTGAACCATTCCTGTGACACTAGCTATAGATTCCGATGCTTCACATCAGGTTTACTGTATCCCTTCGACCTTCTTATTGACGATGAAACACAGAAATTGCATCGGAATTAAATACAAAAGGCACAATGCCGACTTAAGTACAAGAAGACTGACTCTTCTTACTGTCTATGTTTTGAACCATTCCATTGACACTAGTTATAGATTCCGATGCTTCACTTCAGGTTTCCCTTATCCCTTGGACCTTCTTATTGACGATGAAACACAGAAATTGCATCGGACTTAAATACAAAAGGCAAAATGCCGACTTAAGTACACGAAGACTGTCTCTTCTTCCTGTCTATGTATTGAACCATTCCTGTGACACTAGTTATAGATTCCGATGCTACACTCCAGGTTTACTGTATCCCTTGGACCTTCTTGTTGACGATGAAACACAGAAATTGCTTCGGAATTAAATACAAAAAGCAAAATTCCGACTTAAGTACAAGGAGACTGACTGTTCTTACTGACTATGTTTTGAACCATTCCTGTGACAATAGTTATAGATTCCGATGCTACACTTCAGGTTATTGTATCCCTCTGATCTTCTTATTGACGATGAAACACTGAAATTGCATCGGAATTAAATAGAAAATGCACAATGTCGACTTAAGTACAAGATGAATGCCTCTTCTTACTGTCTATGTTTTGAACCATTCCTGTGACACTAGTTATAGACTCCGATGCTTCACTCCAGGTTTACTGTATACCTTGGACATCCTTATTGACGATGAAACACAGAAATTGCATCGGTATTAAATACAAAGAGCACAGTGCCGACATAAGTACAAGAACACTGGCCCTTCCTACTGTCCATGATTTGAACCATTCCTGTGACACTAGTTTTGGATTCCGATGCTTCACTTCAGGTTTACTCTACCCCTCTGACCGTCTTATTGACGATGAAACACAGAAATTGCATCGGAATTTAATACAAAAGGCACAATGCCGACTTAAGTACTAGAAAACTGACTCTTCCTACTGTCTATGTTTTGTACCATTACTGTGACACTAGTTATAGATTCCGATACTTCACTTCAGATTTACTGTATCCCTTGGACCTTCTCATTGACAATGAAACACAGCAATTGTATCGGAATTAAATACAAGAGGCACAATGCCGACTTAAGGACAAGAAGACTGACTCTTCTTACTGACTATGTTTTGAACCATTCCTGTGACACTAGTTATAGATTCCGATGCTTCACTTCAGGTTTACTGTATCCCTCTGACCTTCTTATAGCCGGTGAAATACAGAAATTGCATCGGAATTAAATACGAAAGGCACAATGCCAACTTAAGTACAAGAAGACTGACTCTTCTTACTGACTATGTTTGAACAATTCCTGTGACACTAGTTATAGATTCGGTTACTTCACTTCCGGTTTACTGTATCCCTCTGACCTTCTTATTGACGATGAACACAGAAATTGCATCGGAATTAAATTGAAATGGCACAATTCTGACTTAAATACAAGAAGACTGACTCTTCTTACTGTCTATGTTTTGATCCATTCCTGTGACACTAGTTGTAGATTCCGATGCTTCTCTTCAGGTATACTGTATCCCTTGGACCTTCGTATTGACGATGAAACAGAGAAATTGAATCGGAAATAAATACAAAAGACACAATGCCGAATTAAGTACAAGAAGACTGACTCTTCTTACTGACTATGTTTGAACCATTCCTGTGACACTAGTTATAGATTCCGATGCTTTACTTCAGGTTTACTGTATCCCTCTGACCGTCTTATTGACGATGAAAAACAGAAATTGCAGCGGAACTAAATAGAAAAGGCACAATGCCGACTTAAGTACTAGAAGACTGACTCTTCCTACTGTCTATGTTTTGAACTATTCCTGTGACACTAGTCATAGATTCCGATGCTTCACATCAGATTTACTGTATCCCTTGGACCTTCTTATTGAGATGAAACACAGAAATTACATCGGAATTCAATACAAAAGCACAATGCCGACTTAACTACATGAAGACTGACTCTTCTAACTGACTATGCTTTGAAAAATTTCTGTGACACAAGTTATGGATTCCGATGCTTAACGTCTGGATTACTGTATCCCTCTGACCTTCTTAGAGACGATGAAACACAGATATTGCATCGGAAATAAATACAAAAAGCACAATGCCGACTTAAGTACAAGAGTACTGACTCATCTTACTGTCTATGTTTTGAACTGTCCCTGTGACACTAGGTATAGATTCCGATGCTTCACTCCAGGTTTACTGTATCCCTTGGACCTTCTTATTGACGATGAAACACAGAAATTGCATCGGAATTAAATACAAAAGTCACAATGCCGACATAAGTACAAGAAAACTGACTCTTCTTACTGACTATGTTTTGAACCATTTCTGTGACACTAGTTATGGATTCCGATGCTTCACTTCAGGTTTACTGTATCCCTCTGACCTCTATATTGACGAAGAAACACAGAAATTGCATCGGAATTAAATACAAAAGGCACAATGCCGAATTAAGTACAAGAAGACTGACTCTTCTTACTGTCTATTTTTGAACCAGTCCTGTAACACTACTTATTGACTCCGATGCTTTACTCCAAGTTTACTGTATCCCTTGGACCTTCGTATTGACGATGAAACACAGAAATTGCATCGGAATTAAACACAAAAGGCACAATGCCGACTTAAGAACAAGAAGACTGACTCTTCTTACTGTCTATGATTTGAACCATTCCTGTGACACCAGTTATAGATTCCGATGCTTCACTCCAGGTTTACTGTATCCCTTGGACCTTCTTATTGACGATGAAACACAGAAATTGCATCGGAATAAAATACAAAAAGCACAATGCCGACTTAAGGACAAGAAGACTGTCTCTTCTCACTGACTACGTTTTGAACCATTCATGTGACACTAGCTATAGATTCCGATGCTTCACTTCAGGTTTACTGTATCCCTCTGACTTTCTTATTGACGATGAAACACAGAAATTGCATCGGAGTTAAATACAAAAGGAACCAAGCCGACTTAAGTACATGAAGACTGACTCTTCTTACTGTCTATGCTTTGAACCATTCCATTGACACTTGTTATAGATTCCGATGCTTCACTCCTGGTTTACTGTATCCGTTTGACCTTGTTATTGACGATGAAACACAGAAATTGCATCGGAATTAAATAGAAAAGGCACAATGCAGACTTAAGTACAAGAAGACTGACTCTTCTTACTGACTATGTTTTGAACCATTCCTGTGACACTAGTTATAGATTCCGATGCTTCACTTCAGGTTTACTGTATCCCTTGGACCTTCTTATTGACGATGACTCACACAGATATTGCATCGGAAATAAATACAAAAAGCACAATGCCGACATAAGTACAAGAATACCGACTCATCTTACAGTCTATATTTTGAACCGTCGCTGTGACACTAGTTATAGATTCCGATGCTTCACTCCAGGTTTACTGTATCCCTTGGACCTTCTTATTGACGATGAAACACAGGAATTGCATCGGAATTAAATACAAAAGGCACAATGCCGACATAAGTACAGGAAAACTGTCTCTTCTTATTGACTATGTTTTGAACCATTTCTGTGACACTAGTTATGGATTCCGATGCTTCACTTCAGGTTTACTGTATCCCTCTGACCTCCTTATTGACGATGAAACACAGAAATTGCATCGGAATTAAATACAAAAGGCACAATGCCGAATTAAGTACAAGAAGACTGACTCTTCTTACTGTCAATTATTGAACCAGTCCTGTGACACTACTTATTGACTCCGATGCTTCACTCCAAGTTTACTGTATCCCTTGGACCTTCTTATTGACGATGAAACACAGAAATTGCATCGGAATTAAATACAAAATGCACAATGCCGACTTAAGAACGAGAAGACTGACTCTTCTTATTGTCTAAGGTTTGAACCATCCCTGTGACACTAGTTATAGATTCCGATGCTTCACTCCAGGTTTACTGTATCCCTTGGTCCTTCTTATTGACGATGAAACACAGAAATTGCATCGGAATTCAATACAAAAGGCACAATGCTGACTTAAGGACAAGAAGACTGGCTCTTCTTACTGACTATGATTTGAAACATTCCTGTGACACTAGCTCCAGATTCCGATGCTTCACTTCAGGTTTACTGTATCCCTCTGAGCATCTTATTGACGATGAAACACATATATTGTATCGGAATTAAATACAAAAGGCACAATGCCGACTTAAGTACAAGAAGACTGACTCTTCTGACTGATTATGTTTTGAAGCATTCCGTTGACACTAGGTATAGATTCGGATGCTTCACTCCGGGTTCACTGTATCCCTTGGACCTTGTTGTTGACGATGAAACACAGAAATTGCATCGGAATTAAATACAAAAGGCAAAATGCCGACATAAGTACACGAAGACTGACTCTTCCTACTGTCTCTGTTTTGAACCATTCCTGTGACACTACTTATAGATTCCGATCCTACACTCCAGGTTTACTGTATCCCCTGGACCTCCTTATTGACGATGAAACACTGAAATTGCATCGGAAATAAATACAAAGGCACAATGCCGACTTAAAGACAAGAAGACTGACTGCTCTTACTGACTATGTTTGAACCATTCCTGTGAAAGTAGTTATAGATTCCGATGCTTCATTTCAGGTTTACTGTATACCTTGGACCTTCATATTGACGATGAAACCCAGAAATTGCATCGGAATTAAACACAAAAGGCACAATGCCGACTTAAGTACAAGAAGACTGACTCTTCTTACTGTCTATGTTTTGAACCATTCCTGTGACACTATTTATAGATTCCGATGCTTCACTCCAGGTTTACTGTATCCCTTGGACCTTCTTATTGACGATGAAACACAGAAATTGCATCGGAATTAAATACAAAAGGCAAAATGCCGACTTAAGTACACGAGGACTGACTCTTCTTACTGTCTATGATTTGAAGCATTCCTGTGACACTATTTATAGATTCCGATGCTTCACTCCAGGTTTACTGTATCCCTTGGACCTTCTTATTGATGATGAAACACGGAAATTGCATCGGAATTAAATAGAAACGCCACAATTCCTACATAGGTACAAGAAGGCTGACTCTTCTTACTGGCTACGTTTTGAACCATTCCTGTGACACTAGTTATAGATTCCGTTGCTTGACTTCAGTTTTTCTGTATCCCTTGGACCTTCTTATTGACGATGAAACACAGAAATTGCATCGGAATTAAATACAAAAGGCACAATGCCGACTTAAGTACAAGAAGACTGACTCTTCCCACTGTCTATGCTTTGAACCATTCCTGTGACACTAGTTATAGATTCCGATGCTTCACTTGAGGTTTACTGTATCCCACTGACCTTCTTATTGACGATGACACACAAAAATTGCGTCGGAATTTAATACAGAAGGCACAATGCCGACTTTAGTACATGAAGACCGACCCTTCTTACTGACTATGCTTTGAACCTTTCCTGTGACACTAGTTATAGATTCCGATGCTTCACTTGAGGTTTACTGTTTCCCTTAGACCTTCTTATTGACGATGAAACACCGAAATTGCATCGGAATTAAATACAAAAGGCACAATGCCGACTTATGTACAATAAGACTGACTCATCTTACTGACTATGCTTTGAACCATTCCTGTGACACTAGTTATAGATTCCGATGCTACACTTCAGGTTTACTGTTTCCCTTAGACCTTCTTATTGACGATGAAACACCGAAATTGCATCGGAATTAAATACAAAGGGCACAATGCCGACTTAAGTACAAGAAGACTGACTATTTTTACTGACTATGTTTCGAACCATTCGTGTGACACTAGTTATAGATTCGGATGCTTGACTTTAGGTTTACTGTATCCCTCTGACCTTCTAATTGACGATGAAACACAGAAATCGCATCGGAATGAAATAGAAAAGGCACAATGCCGACTTAAGTACAAGACGGCTGACTTTTCTTACTGTCTATACTTTGAACCATTCCTGTGGCACTAGTTATAGGATCAGATGCTTCATTTCAGGTTTACTGTATCCCTTGGACCTTCTTATTGACGATGAAACACAGAAATTGCATCGGAATTAAATACGAAAGGCACAATGCCGACTTAAGTACAAGAAGACTGACTCTTCTTACTGACTATGTTTTGAACCATTCCTGTGGCACTAGTTATAGATTGCGATGCTTCCCTTCAGGTTTACTGTATCCCTGTGACCTTCTTATTGACGATGAAACACAAAAATTGCATCGGAATTAAATACAAAACGCACAATGCCGACTTAGTACAAGAGGACTGACTCTTCTTACTGTCTATGTTTGAACTATTCCTGTGACACTAGTTATAGATTCCGATGCTTGACTTCAGGTTTACTGTATCCCTCTGACCTTCTTATTGACGATGAAACACAGAAATTGCATCGGAATTAAATACGAAAGGCACAATGCCGACTTAAGTACAAGAAGACTGAATCTTCTTACTGACTATGTTTTGAACCATTCCTGTGACACTAGTTATAGATTCCGTTGCTTGACTTCAGGTTTACTGTATCAATCTGACCTTCTTATTGACGATGAAACACAGAAATTGCATCGGAATTAAATACGAAAGGCACAATGCCTACTTAAGTACAAGAAGACTGACTCTTCTTACTGTCTATGTTTGAACCATTCCTGTGACACTAGTTATAGTTTCCGATGCTTCACATCAGGTTTACTGTATTCCTTGGACCTTCTTATTGACGATGAAACACAGAAATTGCTTCGGAATTAAATACAAAAGGCAAAATGCCCACTTAAGTACACGAGGACTGACTCTTCTTACTGTCTTTGATTTGAAGCATTCCTGTGACACTAGTTATAGATTCCGATGCTACAGGCCTGGTTTACTGCATCCCTTGGACCTTCTTATTGACGATGAAACACAGAAATGGCATCGGAATTAAATACAAAAGGCGCAATGCCGTTTCAAGTACAAGAAGACTGACTCTTCCTACTGTCTATGTTTTGAACCATTCCTGTGACACTAGTTATAGATTCCGATGCTTCACTCCAGGTTAACTGTATCCCTTGTACCTTCTCATTGACAATGAAACAGAGCAATTGCATCGGAATGAAATACAAGAGGCACAATGCCGACTTAAGGACAAGAAGACTGACTCTCCTTACTGACTATGCTTTGAACCATTCCTGTGACACTAGTTATAGATTCCGATGCTTCACTTCAGGTTTACTGTATCCCTCCGACCTTCTTATAGCCGGTGAAATACAGAAATTGCATCGGAATTAAATACGAAAGGCACAATGCCAACTTAAGTACAAGAAGACTGACTCTTCTTACTGACTATGTTAGAACCATTCCTGTGACACTAGTTATAGATTCCGATGCTTCACTTCAGGTTTACTGTATCCCTCTGACCTTCTTATTGACTATGAACACAGAAATTGCATCGGAATTAAATAGAAAAGGCACAATGCTGACTTACGTTTAAGACGACTGACTCTTCTTACTGTCTGTGTTTTGATCCATTCCTGTGACAATAGTTGTAGATTCCGATGCTTTTCTACAGGTTTACTGTATCACTTGGACCTTCGTATTGACGATGAAACACAGAAATTGAATCGGAATTAAATACAAAAGACACAATGCCGACTTAAGTACAAGAAGACTGACTCTTCCAACTGTCTACGCTTTGAGCCATGCCAGTGACACTTGTTATAGTTTCCGATGCTTTACTTCAGGTTTACTGTATCCCTCTGACCGTCATATTGACGATGAAAAACAGAAATTGCAGCGGAATTAAATAGAAAAGGCACAATGCCGACATATATATTAGAAGACTGACTCTCCCTACTGTCTATGTTTTGAACCATTCCTGTGACACTAGTCATAGATTCCGATGCTTCACTTCAGGTTTACTGTATCCCTCTGACCTCCTTATTGACGATGAAACACAGAAATTGCATCGGAATTAAATACAAAAGGCACAATGCCGAATTAAGTACAAGAAGACTGACTCTTCTTACTGTCTATCTTTGAACCAGTCCTGTGACACTACTTATTGACTCCGATGCTTCACTCCAAGTTTACTGTATCCCTTGGACCTTCTTATTGACGATGAAACACAGAAATTGCATCGGAATTAAATACATAACACAATGTCGACTTAAGTAAAAGAAGTCTGTCTCTTCTTACTGTCTATGATTTGTACCATTCCTGTGACACTAGTTATAAACGCCGATGCTTCACTCGAGGTTTACTGCATCCCTCGGACCTTCTTATTGGCGATAAAACACAGAAATTGCATCAGAATTAAATACAAAAGGCACAATGCCGACTTAAAAACGAGAAGACCGACTCTTCTTACTGTCTAAGTTTTGAACCATTCCTGTGACACTAGTTATAGATTCCGATGCTTCACTCCAGGTTTACTGTATCCCTTGGTCCTTCTTATTGAATATGAAACACAGAAATTGCATCGGAATTCAACACAAAAGGCACAATGCCGACTTAAGGACAAGAAGACTGACTCTTCTTACTGACTATGATTTGAACCATTCCTGTGACACTAGCTACAGATTCCAATGCTTCACTTCAGGTTTACTGTATCCCTCTGAGCATCTTATTGACGGTGAAACACACATATTGTATCGGAATTAAATACAAAAGGCACAATGCCGACTTAAGGACAAGAAGACTGTCTCTTCCTAATGTTATGTTTTGAACCATTCATGTGACACTAGCTATAGATTCCGATGCTTCACTCCAGGTTTACTGTATCCCTTGGTCCTTCTTATTGACGATGAAACACAGGAATTGCACCGGAATTCAATACAAAAGACACAATGCCGACTTAAGGACAAGAAGACTGACTCTTCTGACTGACTATGTTTTGAAGCATTCCGTTGACACTAGGTATAGATTCCGATGCTTCACTCCAGGTTTACTGTATCCCTTGGACCTTGTTATTGACGATGAAACACAGAAATTGCATCGGAATTAAATACAAAAGGCAAAATGCAGACTTAGGTACATAAAGACTGACTCTCCATACTGACTATGCTTTGAACCATTCCTGTGACACTAGTTATAGATTCCGATGCTTCACTTCAGGTTTACTGTATCCCTCTGACCTTCCTGTTGACGATGAAACACAGAAATTGCATCGGAATTAAATAGAAAAGGCACAATGCCGACTTAAGTACAAGACGACTGACTTTTCGTACTGTCTGTGTTTTGAACCATTCCTGTGACACTAGTTATAGATGCCGATGCTTCACTTCAGGTTTACTGTATCCCTCGGACCTCCTTATTGAAGATGAAAAACAGAAATTGCATCGGAATTAAATACAAAAGGCACAATGCCGACTTAAGTACAAGATGACTGACTCTTCTTACTGACTATGTTTTGAACCATTCCTGTGACGCTAGTTATAGATCCCGATGCTTCATTCAGGTTTACTGTATCCCTCTGACCTTCTTATTGATGATGAAACACAGAAATTGCATCGGAATAAAATAGAAACGCCACAATTCCTACTTAGGTATAAGAAGACTGACTCTTCTTACTGGCTACGTTTTGAACCATTCCTGTGACACTACTTATAGATTCCGATGCTTGACTTCAGTTTTTCTGTATCCCTTGGACCTTCTTATTGACGATGAAACACAGAAATTGCATTGGAATTAAGTACAAAAGTTACAATGCCGACTTAAGTACAAGAAGACTGACTCTTCCTACTTTCTATGTTTTGAACCATTCCTGTGACACTAGTTATAGATTCCGATGCTTCACTTGAGGTTTACTGTATCCCTTAGACCTTCTTATTGACGATGAAACACAGAAATTGCATCGGAATTAAATCCAAAAGCACAATGCCGACTTAAGTACAAGAAGACTGACTCATCTTACCGACTATGTTTGAACCATTCCTGTGACACTAGTTATAGATTCCGATGCTACACTCCAGGTTTACTGTATCCCTTGGACCTTCTTATTGTCGATGAAACACAGAAATTGCATCGGAATTAAATACGAAAGGCACAATGCCGACTTAAGTACAAGAAGACTGACTCTTCTTACTGACTATGCTTTGAACCATTCCTGTGACACTAGTTATAGAATCCGATGCTTCACTTCAGGTTTGCTGTACCCTTCTGATCTTCTTATTGACGATGAAACACAAAAATTGCATCGAAATTAAATAGAAAAGGCACAATGCCGACTTAAGTACGAGACGACTGACTTTTCTTACTGCCTATGTTTTGAACCATTCCTGTGACACTAGTTATAGAATCAGATGCTTCATTTCAGGTTTACTGTATCCCTTGGACCTTCTTATTGACGATGAAACACAGAAATTGCATCGGAATTAAATACGAAAGGCACAATGCCGACTTAAGTACAAGAAGACTGACTCTTCTACTGACTATGTTTTGAACTATTCCTATGACACTAGTTATAGATTACGATGCTTCACTTCAGGTTTACTGCATCCCTCTGACCTTCTTATTGACGATGAAACACAGAAATTGCATCGGAATTAAATACAAAAGGCACAATGCCGACTTAAGTACAAGAAGACCGACTCTTCTTACTGTCTATGTTTGAACCATTCCAGTGACACTAGTTATAGATTCCGATGCTTGACTTCAGGTTTACTGTATCCCTCTGACCTTCTTGTTGACGATGAAACACAGAAATTGCATCGGAATTAAATACGA
The DNA here is from genome assembly GCF_021461385.2 of Schistocerca piceifrons. Taxonomy (NCBI): domain Eukaryota; kingdom Metazoa; phylum Arthropoda; class Insecta; order Orthoptera; family Acrididae; genus Schistocerca; species Schistocerca piceifrons. The sequence continues at coordinate 16,404,264 of NW_025727396.1, read as the reverse complement.
AAGGCACAATGCCGACTTAAGTACAAGAAGACTGACTCTTCTTACTGACTATGTTTTGAACCATTCCTGTGACACTAGTTATAGATTCCGATGCTTGACTTCAGGTTTAATGTATCCCTCCGACCTTCTTATTGACGATGAAACACAGAAATTGCATCGGAATTAAATACGAAAGGCACAATGCCGACTTAAGTACAAGAAGACTGACTCGTCTTACTGACTATGTTTTGAACCATTCCTGTGACACTAGTTATAGATTGCGATGCTGCACTTCAGGTTTACTGTATCCCTCTGAACTTCTTATTGACGATGAAACACAGAAATTGCATCGGAATTAAATACAAAAGGCACAATGCCGACTTAAGTACAAGAAGACTGACTCTTCTTACTGTCTATGTTTTAACCATTCCTGTGACACTAGTTATAGATTCCGATGCTTGACTTCAGGTTTAATGTATCCCTCCGACCTTCTTATTGACGATGAAACACAGAAATTGCATCGGAATTAAATACGAAAGGCACAATGCCGACTTAAGTACAAGAAGACTGACTCTTCTTACTGTCTATGATTTGAAGCATTCCTGTGACACTAGTTATAGATTCCGATGCTACACTCCTGGTTTACTGCATCCCTTGGACCTTCTTATTGACGATGAAACACAGAAATGGCATCGGAATTAAATACGAAAGGCACAATGCCGACTTAAGTACAAGAAGACTGACTCTTCCTAGTGTCTATGTTTTGAACCATTGCTGTGACACTAGTTATAGATTCCGAAGCTTTATTTCGGATTTACTGTATCCCTCTGACCTTCTTATTGACGATGAAACACAGAAATTGCATCGGAATTAAATACAAGAGGCACAATGCCGACTTAAGTACAAGAAGACTGACTCTTCTTACTGTCTATGTTTGAACCATTCCTGTGACACTAGTTATAGATTCCGTTGGTTCACTTTAGGTTTACTGTATCCCTCTGACCTTCTTATTGATGATGAAACACAGAAATTGCATCGGAATTAAATACAAAACACAATGTCGACTTAAGTAAAAGAAGTCTGTCTCTTCTTGCTGTCTATGATTTGTACCATTCCTGTGACACTAGTTATAAACGCCGATGCTTCACTCGAGGTTTACTGCATCCCTCGGACCTTCTTATTGGCGATAAAACACAGAAATTGCATCAGAATTAAATACAAAATGCACAATGCCGACTTAAAAACGAGAAGACCGACTCTTCTTACTGTCTAAGCTTTGAACCATTCCTGTGACACTAGTTATAGATTCCGATGCTTCACTCCAGGTTTACTGTATCCCTTGGTCCTTCTTATTGACGATGAAACACAGAAATTGCATCGGAATTCAATACAAAAGGCACAATGCCGACTTAAGGACAAGAAGACTGAATCTTCTTACTGACTATGATTTGAACCATTCCTGTGACACTAGCTACAGATTCCAATGCTTCACTTCAGGTTTACTGTATCCCTCTGAGCATCTTATTGACGGTGAAACACAGATATTGTATCGGAATTAAATACAAAAGGCACAATGCCGACTTAAGGACAGGAAGACTGTCTCTTCTTAATGTTATGTTTTGAACCATTCATGTGACACTAGCTATAGATTCCGTTGCTTCACTCCAGGTTTACTGTATCCCTTGGTCCTTCTTATTGACGATGAAACACAGGAATTGCACCGGAATTCAATACAAAATACACAATGCCGACTTAAGGACAAGAAGACTGACTCTTCTTACTGACTATGTTTTGAACCATTCCTGTGACGCTAGTTATAGATCCCGATGCTTCATTCAGGTTTACTGTATCCCTCTGACCTTCTTATTGATGATGAAACACAGAAATTGCATCGGAATAAAATAGAAACGCCACAATTCCTACTTAGGTACAAGAAGACTGACTCTTCTTACTGGCTACGTTTTGAACCATTCCTGTGACACTACTTATAGATTCCGATGCTTGACTTCAGTTTTTCTGTATCCCTTGGACCTTCTTATTGACGATGAAACACAGAAATTGCATTGGAATGAAATACAAAAGTTACAATGCCGACTTAAGTACAAGAAGACTGACTCTTCCTACTTTCAATGTTTTGAACCATTCCTGTGACACTAGTTATAGATTCCGATGCTTCACTTGAGGTTTACTGTATCCCGTAGACCTTCTTATTGACGATGAAACACAGAAATTGCATCGGAATTAAATCCAAAAGCACAATGCCGACTTAAGTACAAGAGGACTGACTCATCTTACCGACTATGTTTGAACCATTCCTGTGACACTAGTTATAGATTCCGATGCTACACTCCAGGTTTACTGTATCCCTTGGACCTTCTTATTGTCGATGAAACACAGAAATTGCATCGGAATTAAACACAAGAGGCACAATGCCGACTTATGTACAAGAAGACTGACTCTTCTTACTGACTATGCTTTGAACCATTCCCGTGACACTAGTTATAGAATCCGATGCTTCACTTCAGGTTTGCTGTACCCTTCTGATCTTCTTATTGACGATGAAACACAAAAATTGCATCGAAATTAAATACAAAGGGCGCAATGCCGACTTAAGTAAAAGAAGACTGACTCTTCTTACTGACTATGTTTTGAACCATTCCTGTGACACTAGTTATAGATTCCGATGCTTGACTTCAGGTTTACTGTATCCCTCTGACCTTCTTATTGACGATGAAACACAGAAATTGCATCGGAATTAAATACGAAAGGCACAATGCCGACTTAAGTACAAGAAGACTGACTCTTCTTACTGACTATGTTTTGAACCATTCCTGTGACACTAGTTATAGATTCCGATGCTTGACTTCAGGTTTAATGTATCCCTCCGACCTTCTTATTGACGATGAAACACAGAAATTGCATCGGAATTAAATACGAAAGGCACAATGCCGACTTAAGTACAAGAAGACTGACTCGTCTTACTGACTATGTTTTGAACCATTCCTGTGACACTAGTAATAGATTGCGATGCTGCACTTCAGGTTTACTGTATCCCTCTGAACTTCTTATTGACGATGAAACACAGAAATTGCATCGGAATTAAATACAAAAGGCACAATGCCGACTTAAGTACAAGAAGACTGACTCTTCTTACTGTCTATGTTTTAACCATTCCTGTGACACTAGTTATAGATGCCGACGCTTCACTTCAGGTTTACCGTATTGCTTGGACCTTCTTATTGACGATGAAACACAGAAATTGCATCGGAATTAAATACAAAAGGCAAAATGCAGACTTAAGTACACGACGACTGACTCTTCTTACTGTCTATGATTTGAAGCATTCCTGTGACACTAGTTATAGATTCCGATGCTACACTCCTGGTTTACTGCATCCCTTGGACCTTCTTATTGACGATGAAACACAGAAATGGCATCGGAATTAAATACAAAAGGCACAATGCCGACTTAAGTACAAGAAGACTGACTCTTCCTACTGTCTATGTTTTGAACCATTGCTGTGACACTAGTTATAGATTCCGAAGCTTTACTTCGGATTTACTGTATCCCTCTGACCTTCTTATTGACGATGAAACACAGAAATTGCATCGGAATTAAATACAAGAGGCACAATGCCGACTAAAGTACAAGAAGACTGACTCTTCTTACTGTCTATGTTTGAACCATTCCTGTGACACTAGTTATAGATTCCGTTGGTTCACTTTAGGTATACTGTATTCCTTGGACCTTCTTATTGACGATGAAACACAGAAATTGCATCGGAATTAAATACAAAAAGCAAAATGCCGACTTAAGTACACGAGGACTGACTCTTCTTACTGTCTATGATTTGAAGCATTCCTGTGACACTAGTTATGGATTCCGATGCTACACTCCTGGTTTACTGCATCCCTTGGTCCTTCTTATTGACGATGTAACACAGAAATGGCATCGGTATTAAATACAAAAGGCACAATGTCACCTTAAGTACAAGAAGACTGACTCTTCCTACTGTCTATGTTTTGAACCATTCCTGTTACACTAGTTATAGATTCCGATGCTTCACTTCAGGTGTACTGTATACCTTGGACCTTCTTATTGACGATGAAACACAGAAATTGCATCGGAATTAAACACAAAAGGCACAATGCAGACTCAGGTACATAAAGACTGACTCTTCATACTGACTATGTTTTGAACCATTCCTGTGACACTAGTTATAGATTCCGATGCTTCACTTCAGGTTTACTGTATCCCTCTGACCTTCTTATTGATGATGAAACACAGAAATTGCATCGGAATTAAATACAAAACACAATGTCGACTTAAGTAAAAGAAGTCTGTCTCTTCTTACTGTCTATGATTTGTACCATTCCTGTGACACTAGTTATAAACGCCGATGCTTCACTCGAGGTTTACTGCATCCCTCGGACCTTCTTATTGGCGATAAAACACAGAAATTGCATCAGAATTACATACAAAAGGCACAATGCCGACTTAAAAACGAGAAGACCGACTCTTCTTACTGTCTAAGCTTTGAACCATTCCTGTGACACTAGTTATAGATTCCGATGCTTCACTCCAGGTTTACTGTATCCCTTGGTCCTTCTTATTGACGATGAAACACAGAAATTGCATCGGAATTCAATACAAAAGGCACAATGCCGACTTAAGGACAAGAAGACTGACTCTTCTTACTGACTATGATTTGAACCATTCCTGTGACACTAGCTACAGATTCCAATGCTTCACTTCAGGTTTACTGTATCCCTCTGAGCATCTTATTGACGGTGAAACACAGATATTGTATCGGAATTAAATACAGAAGGCACAATGCCGACTTAAGGACAAGAAGACTGTCTCTTCTTAATGTTATGTTTTGAACCATTCATGTGACACTAGCTATAGATTCCGATGCTTCACTCCAGGTTTACTGTATCCCTTGGTCCTTCTTATTGACGATGAAACACAGGAATTGCACCGGAATTCAATACAAAAGACACAATGCCGGCTTAAGGACAAGAAGACTGACTCTTCTTACTGACTATGTTTTGAACCATTCCTGTGACGCTAGTTATAGATCCCGATGCTTCATTCAGGTTTACTGTATCCCTCTGACCTTCTTATTGATGATGAAACACAGAAATTGCATCGGAATAAAATAGAAACGGCACAATTCCTACTTAGGTACAAGAAGACTGACTCTTCTTACTGGCTACGTTTTGAACCATTCCTGTGAGACTACTTATAGATTCCGATGCTTGACTTCTGTTTTTCTGTATCCCTTGGACCTTCTTATTGACGATGAAACACAGAAATTGCATTGGAATTAAATACAAAAGTTACAATGCCGACTTAAGTACAAGAAGACTGACTCTTCCTACTTTCTATGTTTTGAACCATTCCTGTGACACTAGTTATAGATTCCGATGCTTCACTTGAGGTTTACTGTATCCCTTAGACCTTCTTATTGACGATGAAACACAGAAATTGCATCGGAATTAAATCCAAAAGCACAATGCCGACTTAAGTACAAGAAGACTGACTCATCTTCCCGACTATGTTTGAACCATTCCTGTGACACTAGTTATAGATTCCGATGCTACACTCCAGGTTTACTGTATCCCTTGGACCTTCTTATTGTCGATGAAACACAGAAATTGCATCGGAATTAAACACAAAAGGCACAATGCCGGCTTATGTACAAGAAGACTGACTCTTCTTACTGACTATGCTTTGAACCATTCCTGTGACACTAGTTATAGAATCCGATGCTTCACTTCAGGTTTGCTGTACACTTCTGATCTTCTTATTGACGATGAAACACAAAAATTGCATCGAAATTAAATACAAAGGGCGCAATGCCGACTTAAGTAAAAGGAGACTGACTCTTCTTACTGACTATGTTTTGAACCATTCCTGTGACACTAGTTATAGATTCGGATGCTTGACTTCAGGTTTACTGTATCCCTCTGACCTTCTAATTGACGATGAAACACAGAAATTGCATCGGAATTAAATAGAAAAGGCACAATGCCGACTTAAGTACGAGACGACTGACTTTTCTTACTGTCTATGTTTTGAACCATTCCTGTGACACTAGTTATAGAATCAGATACTTCATTTCAGGTTTACTGTATCCCTTGGACCTTCTTATTGACGATGAAACACAGAAATTGCATCGGAATTAAATACGAAAGGCACAATGCCGACTTAAGTACAAGAAGACTGACTCTTCTACTGACTATGTTTTGAACTATTCCTATGACACTAGTTATAGATTATGATGCTTCACTTCAGGTTTACTGTATCCCTCTGACCTTCTTATTGACGATGAAACACAGAAATTGCATCGGAATTAAATACGAAAGGCACAATGCCGACTTAAGTACAAGAAGACTGGCTCTTCTTACTGACTATATTTTGAACCATTCCTGTGACACTAGTTATAGATTCCGATGCTTGACTTCAGGTTTAATGTATCCCTCCGACCTTCTTATTGACGATGAAACACAGAAATTGCATCGGAATTAAATACGGAAGGCACAATGCCGACTTAAGTACAAGAAGACTGACTCGTCTTACTGACTATGTTTTGAACCATTCCTGTGACACTAGTTATAGATTGCGATGCTGCACTTCAGGTTTACTGTATCCCTCTGAACTTCTTATTGACGATGAAACACAGAAATTGCATCGGAATTAAATACAAAAGGCACAATGCCGACTTAAGTACAAGAAGACTGACTCTTCATACTGTCTATGTTTTAACCATTCCTGTGACACTAGTTATAGATTCCGATGCTTCACTTCAGGTTTACTGTATTGCTTGGACCTTCTTATTGACGATGAAACACAGAAATTGCATCGGAATTAAATACAAAAGGCAAAATGCAGACTTAAGTACACGACGACAGACTCTTCTTACTGTCTATGATTTGAAGCATTCCTGTGACACTAGTTAGAGATTCCGATGCTACACTCCTGGTTTACTGCATCCCTTGGACCTTCTTATTGACGATGAAACACAGAAATGGCATCGGAATTAAATACAAAAGGCACAATGCCGACTTAAGTACCAGAAGACTGACTCTTCCTACTGTCTATGTTTTGAACCATTGCTGTGACACTAGTTATAGATTCCGAAGCTTTACTTCGGATTTACTGTATCCCTCTGACCTTCTTATTGACGATGAAACACAGAAATTGCATCGGAATTAAATACAAGAGGCACAATGCCGACTTAAGTACAAGAAGACTGACTCTTCTTACTGTCTATGTTTGAACCATTCCTGTGACACTAGTTATAGATTCCGTTGGTTCACTTTAGGTATACTGTATTCCTTGGACCTTCTTATTGACGATGAAACACAGAAATTGCATCGGAATTAAATACAAAAAGCAAAATGCCGACTTAAGTACACGGGGACTGACTCTTCTTACTGTCTATGATTTGAAGCATTCCTGTGACACTAGTTATAGATTCCGATGCTACACTCCTGGTTTACTGCATCCCTTGGTCCTTCTTATTGACGATGTAACACAGAAATGGCATCGGTATTAAATACAAAAGGCACAATGCCACCTTAAGTACAAGAAGACTGACTCTTCCTACTGTCTATGTTTTGAACCATTCCTGTTACACTAGTTATAGATTCCGATGCTTCACTTCAGGTTTACTGTATCCCTTGGACCTTCTTATTGACGATGAAACACAGAAATTGCATCGGAATTAAACACAAAAGGCACAATGCAGACTCAGGTACATAAAGACTGACTCTTCATACTGACTATGTTTTGAACCATTCCTGTGACACTAGTTATAGATTCCGATGTTTCACTTCAGGTTTACTGTATCCCTCTGACCTTCTTATTGATGATGAAACACAGAAATTGCATCGGAATTAAATACAAAAGGCACAATGCCGACCGAAGTACAAGAAGACTCACTCTATTTACTAACTATGTTTGAACCATTCCTGTGACACTAGTTATGGATTCGGATGCTTCACTTCAGGTTTACTGTATCCCTCTGAACTTCTTTTTGGTGATGAAACACAGAAATTGCATCGGAATTAAATAGAAACGCCACAATTCCTACTTAGGTACAAGAAGACTGTCTCTTCTTACTGGCTACGTTTTGAACCATTCCTGTGACACTAGTTATAGATTCCGATGCTTGACTTCAGTTTTTCTGTATCCCTCGGACCTTCTTATTGACGATGAAACACAGAAATTGCATCGGAATTAAATAGAAAAGGCACAATGCCGACTTAAGTACAAGACGACTGACTTTCGAACTGTCTATGTTTTGAACCATTCCTGTGACACTAGTTATAGATTCCGATGCTTCACTTGAGGTTTTCTGTATCCCACTGACCTTCTTATTGACGATGACACACAGGAATCGTGTCGGAATTTAATACAAAAGGCACAATGCTGACTTCAGTTAATGAAGACCGACTCTTCCTACTGACTATGCTTTGAACCTTTCCTGTGACACAAGTTATAGATTCCGAAGCTTCACTTGAGGTTTACTGTTTCCCTTAGACCTTCTTATTGACGATGAAACACAGAAATTGCATCGGAATTATATACAAAAGGCACAATGCCGACCTAAGTACAAGAAGACTGACTCATCTTACCGTCAATGTTTTGACCCATTCGTGTGACACTAGTTATAGATTCCGATGATTCACTTCAGGTTTACTGTATCCCTTGGACCTTCTTATTGTCGATGAAACACAGAAATTGCATCGGAATTAAACACAAAAGGCAAAATGCCGACTTATGTACAAGAAGACTGACTTTTCTTACTGACTATGTTTGAACCATTCCTGTGACACTAGTTATAGATTCCGATGCTTCACTTCAGGTTTACTGTACCCCTCTCATCTTCTTATTGCCGATGAAACACAGAAATTGCATCGAAATTAAATACAAAGGGCACAATGCCGACTTAAGTACAAGAAGACTGACTCTTTTTACTGACTATGTTTTGAACCATTCCTGTGACAATAGTTATAGATTCGGATGCTTGACTTCAGGTTTACTGTATCCCTCTGACCTTCTAATTGACGATGAAACACTGAAATTGCATCGGAATTAAATAGAAAAGGCACAATGCCGACTTAAGTACAAGAAGACTGACTGTTCTTACTGACTATGTTCGAACCATTCCTGTGACACTAGTTATAGATTCCGATGCTCACTTCAGGTTTACTGTATCCCTCTGACCTTCTTATTGACGATGAAACACAGAAATTGCATCGGAATTAAATACAAAAGGCAAAATGCCGACTTAAGTACACGAGGACTGACTCCTCTTACTGTCTATGATTTGAAGCATTCCTGTGACACTAGTTATAGATTCCGATGCTTCACTTGAGGTTTTCTGTATCCCACTGACCTTCTTATTGACGATGACACACAGGAATTGTGTCGGAATTTAATACAAAAGGCACAATGCTGACTTCAGTTAATGAAGACCGACTCTTCCTACTGACTATGCTTTGAACCTTTCCTGTGACACAAGTTATAGATTCCGAAGCTTCACTTGAGGTTTACTGTATCCCTTAGACCTTCTTATTGACGATGAAACACAGAAATTGCATCGGAATTATATACAAAAGGCACAATGCCGACCTAAGTACAAGAAGACTGACTCATCTTACCGTCAATGTTTTGACCCATTCGTGTGACACTAGTTATAGATTCCGATGATTCACTTCAGGTTTACTGTATCCCTTGGACCTTCTTATTGTCGATGAAACACAGAAATTGCATCGGAATTAAACACAAAAGGCACAATGGCGACTTATGTACAAGAAGACTGACTTTTCTTACTGACTATGTTTGAACCATTCCTGTGACACTAGTTATAGATTCCGATGCTTCACTTCAGGTTTACTGTACCCCTCTCATCTTCTTATTGCCGATGAAACACAGAAATTGCATCGAAATTAAATACAAAGGGCACAATGCCGACTTAAGTACAAGAAGACTGACTCTTTTTACTGACTATGTTTTGAACCATTCCTGTGACAATAGTTATAGATTCGGATGCTTGACTTCAGGTTTACTGCATCCCTTGGACCTTCTTATTGACGATGAAACACAGAAATGGCATCGGAATTAAATACAAAAGGCACAATGCCGACTTAAGTACAAGAAGACTTACTCTTCCTACTTTCTATGTTTTAAACATTCCTGTGACACAAGCTATACATTCCGATGCTTCACTTCAGGTTTACTGTATCCCTCTGACCTCCTTATTGACGATGAAACACAGAAATTGCATCGGAATTAAATACAAGGGGCACAATGCCGACTTAAGTACAGGAAGACTGACTCTTCTTACTGTCTATGTTTGATCCATTCCTGTGACACTAGTTATAGATTCCGATGCTTCACTTCAGGTTTACTGTATTCCTTGGACCTTCTTATTGACGATGAAACACAGAAATTGCATCGGAATTAAATACAAAAGGCAAAATGCCGACTTAAGTACATGAGGACTGACTCTTCTTACTGTCTATGATTTGAAGCATTCCTGTGACACTAGTTATAGATTCCGATGCTACACTCCTGGTTTACTGCATCCCTTGGACCTTCTTATTGACGATGAAACACAGAAACGGCATCGGAATTAAATACAAGAGGCACAATGCCAACTGAAGTACAAGAAGACTGACTCATCCTTCTGTCTATGTTTTGAACCATTCCTGTGACACTAGTTATAGATTCCGATGCTTCACTTCAGGTTTACTGTATCCCTTGGACCTCCTTATTGACGATGAAACACAGAAATTGCATCGGAATTAAACACAAAAGGCACAATGCAGACTTAGGTACATAAAGACTGACTCTTCATACTGACTATGTTTTGAACCACTCCTGTGACACTAGTTATAGATTCCGATGCTTCACTTCAGGTTTACTGTATGCCTCTGACCTTCTTATTGACGATGAAACACAGAAATTGCATCGGAATTAAATACAAAAGGCACAATGCCGACTTTAGTACATGAAGACCGACTATTCCTACTGACTATGTTTGAACCTTTCCTGTGACACTAGTTATAGATTCCGATGCTTCACTTGAGGTTTACTGTATCCCTTAGACCTTCTTATTGAAGATGAAACACAGAAATTGCATCGGAATTAAATACAAAAGGCACAATGCCGACTTAAGTACAAGAAGACTGACTCATCTTACCGTCTATGCTTTTAACCAATCCTGTGACACTAGTTATAAATTCCGATGCTTCACTTCAGGTTTACTGTATCCCTTGCACCTTCTTATTGACGATGAAACACAGAAATTGCATCGGAATTAAACACAAAAGGCACAATGCCGACTTATGTACAAGAAGAGTGACTCTTCTTTCTGACTATGCTTTGAACCATTCCTGTGACACTAGTTATAGATCCCGATGCTTCATTCAGGTTTACTGTATCCCACTGACCTTCTTATTGACGATGACACACAGAAATTGCGTCGGAATTTAATACAAAAGGCACAATGCCGACTTAAGTACAAGAAGACTTACTCTTCTTACTGACTATGTTTTGAACCATTCCTGTGACACTAGTTATAGATTGCGATGCTTCACTTCAGGTTTACTGTATCCCTCTGACCTTCTTTTTGACGATGAAACACAGAAATTGCATCGGAATTAAATACAAAAGGCACAATGCCGACTTAAGTACAAGAAGACTGACTCTTCTTACTGTCTATGTTTCAACCATTCCTGTGACACTAGTTATAGATTCCGCTGCTTCACTTCAGGTTTACTGTATTCCTTGGACCTTCTTATTGACGATGAAACACAGAAACTGCATCGGAATTAAATACAAAAGGCACAATGCCAACTTAAGTACATGAAGATCGACTCTTCCTACTAACTATGTTTTGAACCATTCCTGTGACACTAGTTATAGATTCCGATGCTTCACCTCAGATTTACTGTATCCCCTGGACCTTCGTATTGACGATGAAACACAGAAATTGCATCGGAATTAAATACAAAAGGCACAATGCCGAATTAAGTACAAGAAGACAGACTCTTCTTACTGTCTATGTTTTGAACCATTCCATTGACATTGGTTATAGAATCCGATGCTTCACTCCAGTTTTACTGTATCCCTTGTACCTTCTTATTGACGATGAAACGAGAAATTGCATCGGAATTAAATAGAAAAGGCACAATGCCGACTTAAGTACAAGAAGACTGACTCTTCGTACTGTCTATGTTTTGAACCATTCCTGTGACACTTGTTATAGATTCCGATGCTTCACTCCAGGTTAACTGTATCCCTTGGACCTTCTTATTGACGATGAAAGACAGAAAATTCATCGGAATTAAATACAAAAGTCACAATGCCGACTTAAGGACAAGAAGACTGACTCTTCTTACTGACTATGTTTTGAACCACTCCTGTGACACTAGTTATAGATCCCGATGCTTCACTTCAGGTTTACTGTATCCCTCTGACCCTCTTATTGACGATGAAACACAGAAATTGCATCGGAATTAAATAGAAACGCCACAATGGCTACTTAAGTACAAGAAGACTGACTCATCTTACTGGCTATGCTTTGAACCATTCCTGTGACACTGGTTATAGATTCCGATGCTTGACTTCAGTTTTACTGTATCCCTTGGACCTTCTTATTGACGATGAATCACAGAAATTGCATCGGAATTAAATACAAAGGGCAAAATGCCTACTTAAGTACACGAAAACTGACTCTTCTAAGTGTCTATGATTTGAACCATTCCTGTGACACTAGTTATAGATTCCGATGCTTCACTAAAGGTTTACTGTATCCCTTGGACCTTCTTATTGACGATGAAACACAGAAATTTCATCGGAATTAAATAAAAAAGGCACAATGCCGACTTATGGACAAGAAGACTGACTGTTCTTACTGACTATGTGTTGAACCATTCCTGTGACACTAGTTATAGATTCCGATGCTTCACTTCAGGTTTATTGTATCCCTCTGACCTTCTTATTGACGATGAAACACAGAAATTGCATCGGAAATAAATAGAAAAGGCTCAATGCCGACTTAAGTACAAGAACATTGACTCTTCTTACTGTCTATGTTTTCAACAATTCCTGTGACACTAGTTATAGATCCGATGCTTCACTGCAGGTTTCCTTATCCCTCTGACCATATTGCCGATGAAACACAG